>NC_141224.1:23827557-24092557 GCF_054856515.1 Filicampus tigris | reverse complement strand
AAAATAGCAGCTATTAGGACCCATTAGCTGACCAAAAAATATGCCTGATGTAAAATACACAAATCAAGCAGCAAACTTCCCTGCATCAAACGAAACAATCATCAATGTCAGGTTATAGACCTTTACATAGACAAAAATTCACTTCCGCTTATGCTTAATCCATCTTTTTTTTTTTTTTTTTTTTTTTTTTTTTTTTAAAAAAGGGAAGTCATCCCAAACATTTTTTTCAAGAATATGTTCTATGCATGCCCACTAGTTGAAACAAGGCAATATGATTAATATGAAATATTAATTAAGTAGCAAAATCCACCCGTTTTTGCCATCTCATGGGGCAGCCATTTTGTCACTACTGTCAACTGAAAATGACATCACAGTTACTCAGGGCTCAGGTAACAACCAATCATAGCTCAGCTTCAGAAAATAGGTGAGCTTCTTTAATAACAAACTCACCACGTTCTTGGTAGTCCATCACAGACCCTCAGGCCTCAGATAACGACCAATCACGGCTCACCTGTTTTCTGAAGCGGATCTATGATTGGTCGTTATCTGAGCCCTGAGGGTGTGTGATGTCATTTTCAGTCGACAGAAGTGACAAAATGGCCGCCCCCAGAGATGGCAAAAAACGGGTGGATTTTGTTGCTTAACTCATATTTCACAAACACAATATCAGAATTCTGTTTTTCAACTAGTGGTCTTGCATAGAACATATTATTTAAAAATATATGTTTGGGTTGACTTCCGTTTTAAGTTTCCCATTTATCGTTTATCGCCTGCAAAATGGACGTCTGTCATAGGCAGATAGACGGACCGGTCTGTCGGCTAGGCGGAATGCCCAGCTCTAGATATACAGTATATGTGTTAGGGCTGTTCCATTTTGCCTAACAAGAAAATCCTGATTATTTTCTCTCAGACCCGATTTTCCGATTCTGATTTCTTTGTAAAAAAAAGTGTTTTGAATATATTTTATTTAAACTTAATTTTTCTTTCTTTGAACTCAAAATGCCAGTCGATTTAACTTAATACACACAGAACAATCCATTGGAATTAACAGCATTTGACTTACACAATAGATTTCAGATCTGTTCTTAATTAAACCAATAATGAGAAGAAGAAAGTGCATATACCATCTGAAACGATATCATCAACATGAGAGAAGGTAGTCAAGTCTCTAAACCAAACAGTCTGTCAGCAAGTTATTATGCCAACCAGCTTGTGACTAGCCTTTCACCTTTTTCCCTAGTCTTACTTAAACATAAATCAATGATTAGTGCAAAACTGTCACTCAATAATACAATGTGTATGGATGCATAGTCATGACCAGAGGTCCGTTGTAGAGGAGAAAAAAAGTGACGCCTTTCAGACGTTGAGTTACTTGCTCACGGATTGTATTGCATGTACATGCGGGGCACACAATACACTACAGATCTATATTTGCCCATTTTTATTAACTAAACGCTCACTTGCCTGAGAAAATAGCAGAATCGCTGGTAGCGCCGGTGTTGTTGTAGTTTTTCCGGACTGCGCGCTCGTGGGAGGAAGCGGAAATGCATAGGAAACTACGGTGGCTTAGATGCACCAATAAAAAAATCGAACGCGCCCAATTTGAATGTTATTAAAATCTTTTTATCCAGAAAATTTGGTTACTTTTCAAAATCGCTTAATTGAGCAGCCATAATATGTATACTGTATGTGTGTGTGTGTATGTGAATATAGTTGTATATGAATCTAAAGTGTGTGTATATACGTGTGTGTATATATGTGCATTTGTCATGATGACATTGTGGATACAAACCTTTCTAAAATTTGACTCCTCTAAATCCCAGAACAATGTAAAAAACTGTATTGATAGTCAAATCATCCAAGTAGAACTAACAAACCTTTTGTGACACATTTCTTCCACCAGAAATTGAAGAAGTCTTGCTATGTGAACACGACCACTTGAGACATGTGAGCCTCAACTATTCTCTCAGACTGTCTTTACCCTGAGTAGAAGGTTGCACACTTTGACAATGTCGAGCCGCCGAAAGTCGACGACGCCTTGCATGGTGCTACCCTCTGAAGAGTTGCAAACGACAATGGAAGTAGAGGCTGAGGGGGTGGAGGGGACGGGAGATGAGGTTCAAACAGTGGAGCTGGATCAAACAGTCGTGGTTGACCCCACACCATCAGATACTGGTATATATGTTTTGGCCCACTCTGCCCTGTTTAGTCAACCCCAAAACCTTATTTAAACCTGACAGATTTGTTTCAATTAATGTTTTGCTGTCTTTGTAGGTGAGTTCAACAGCCTGGAGGACAATGAGGTCCTCGGCCAATCAGTAAAGTGTAGTTCTGCAACCCCCCCTGAGAGTCAGGGTAGTGACCAGATGAGCAAGGATCAGCAATTTGACACGCTCGAGGAAGTCGGAGCAGATGCCACAAGTGTTGGCGCCATCTCACTTAGCAAAACCCCGATCATGAGGATGAAGACCAAATCTGAACCCAAAAGGATCGCCGTGTCCCTTAAAACTTCAGATGAAGCCGTGGAGTATTTTGAAGGAGGCGGCGAGGGCGAGGTGGAAGCAGAGCAGCAGCCAATCGAAGCGCCACTGGGACCAATGGCGTCTGTAGAGATGCTCCTGCATGACTCAATGAAGCTTGGAGCGGGAAACTTACTGGTCAGCCAAGCCTTAGAGCATCCAAGGAAGTCATCAATTTTAAATCCCACCGTTATTCCGCCTGGCCTGGCACAGGTAAGACTCTAAGAATGTTTTATTACAAATCTAAATGTTTTTGACCACGCAGTAACGAAAGCATCCAAACACACTTTTTAACCCATTAAGGCCTAAAGCGCCTTTCTCAACAGCTCCCCAAAACCTGAGGTCACCTTTGGAATTACCCTTGAAAACCTGAAGTTCTCCCAGAAATTCAACACTTACAAAGTGATTAATATCTCAGCCCCTGTAGCAGACAGAAACATAATTCCAAAAGAATTAAAGACATGGCTTTGACACAGGCAGAATTTATTATTTACTGTTTCAAGATGTAAAAATAACGTGCAAGAGAAGCACTATTTTAATTTAAAAAAAAAAAAATAGAGTGGTAATTACCATCCTCTATTCTGTTTCAAAGATGTCAATATCGTAATTGTCTACAAACCATGTCATATCACGTTCGACTGGTTCCACTGGTCGTGCGCGTCGTCTATATAGCACTGCCGTTACTTACTTTAATCAGAGCTCCCGGTGATCGACAGCGTCCGCCATTAGCCTACCTACGGCTCGAAAAAATTCCACGACATCCTCCGCGGTCTCGCGACACCGTCTCGTGTATATTCTGATGCATTAAGTTGGCAAAGAGACGGAGAATTGGATTAAAAAAGGACAGTGACGTATCCGCTCCCCCGGTTTGAAAGGTAGAAAGACGCAACAGCGCTTCCGGCTCTAGTGGTAGAAACGCGGTTATGCGCTCCCGGGCTTAATGGGTTAATAACGTGGTTGTAATGTTTCAATATCCCTGCATTCCCTAAAAAAATGGATATTCCTTTTTTGGTGATATTGATACCCCCCTCTTTCTTCTGTTCAGGTACTTTCTGCTTTTCAGGCCCAGCAGAATACATCAGCTCAACCCCAATTGCTGATTCCTCTCAGCAGCATTCCCTCTTATAGTGCCGCAATGGACATCAACCCTCTGCTGGGTAGCACTTACAAGAAGTTTCCCTATCCCTCCATGGCTGAGATCAGCAGTCTGTCAGGGCAGACGCAGTTCACAGAAGAGCAAATTAAGGTAATTACAAGGCAGTGGGTGAATCATCTATGTTGAGAAAGATGAAAGGTCAAGATTAATCCACAAAATGTCTGGATGCCCTTCTATGTCCAGGTGTGGTTCTCAGCCCAGCGGCTGAAGCACGGCGTCAGCTGGACTCCAGAGGAAGTCGAGGAGGCCAGGAGAAAACAGTTCAATGGCACTGTGCACACGGTTCCTCAAACAATTACTGTCATACCTGCTCACCAACTCTCTGCTGCCAATGGTCTGCAGTCCATCCTGCAGACCTGCCAGATTGTGGGCCAGCCTGGCTTGGTGTTCACACAGGTAGGTGGACAAAGAATATGTGCAGTCAGCGCTGACCTGCGCTCTGTGTACGTGATTGGGCTAATGAAGTCGACTGTAGAGACCAAATATGAACAAGGATTCTTGATATCTGGCTTACATGAGCAAATCAGTGTAGCCGTTGACAATAAGCATAAAGGGAAACTTTCTTTGACACTACATGACATCCTGCAAGTGGTAGAAGTACAGTATGTGTTTATTCTTGTTCAGGGCATTCAGACAGAGGCAGCACAGTGAAATAGTGGTTCATGTTTGCCTCACAGCTCTGAGGTTTGGGGCTCAAGTTTCGGCTCTGGCCTTTCTGGAAATGCTGTACTTCCTCACACATTTTAAAAGCATTTCTCTTAGGTTAATTGAAGACTTTTAATTGTCCATAGGTGTAAATGGTTTTGTTTATGTGCCCTATGATTGGTTGGAGACTAGTTCAGGGTTTAGCACGACTCTCGCCCCAAAACAGCTGGACTAGACTTCAGCTGAGTTTACCACGACCATAATGAGGACAAGTAGTATAAAAAATGGATAGATTGATGGTTTCATACAGTACAAACTCAAGAAAAGTCTCTTTGTTTGGGGCTGCTGTATTTGCTTCAGTTCTTTTTGTTCAACATAGTTTATATTCTGCAGTGTGCCCAGGAAGGTTAAATATGAGTGACAATCATATGCAATAGAGTGGAGTAGTTACTATGACATATAACTGCCAGTATATCTGCCAATATGTTACATGGTAATGTTAGACTTAGAGTACCAGTTCACTTCTTTCAGCTTTTGTGTGGTAAAGTTGCCCTTTTGTTTTCTAGCTGCCCCTCTCTTCAGTTACAGACAGAGTTTATATTATTTTAGTCGGGCATGTATTTGGACAACCCATGGGTTGTCAGCTCAACAAATTGTGTGATTAAGAAAAGCATTCATAAGTGACCAATGGGTTACGGTACTTTATTTATTACGGATTCAGGTTTTATCCATCCATTATCGATACCGCTTCTCCTCACAAGGGTCGCTGGGCGTGCTGGAGCCTATCCCAGCTGTCTTCGGGCAGTAGGCGGGGGACACCCTGAATTGGTTGGGATTCAGGTTTTATTTAAAGCTTATTTGATCTTGCGACAGTGTAGTAGTGATCGTGTTTGTGATAACTCCTGCATCAACAATTCAATATGGGTTAGGGTTTTTATTATGTTGCATGTCACATTTGTGCCATTCACATGATTGTTAATTCATCTGACATTCTTGTTTGGAAGACTCAAACGACATTGTGGACATTGTGGTATGTTTCTAAACAGCTGCGTTTACCTGAAGCATAGAGAGAGGTTCATTAGGATGTATGTTGTGTGGAATATGTCCTAAGACATTGTCGTGTGAGGTGTGTCAGAAAAATTCCTGGACTGGGGACCCGTTTTGACGACACGGATGAAATCAATATGGCTGTGATGTCGAACTGCCAGGATCTCGGAAGAATATTTCTGGGAGTGTATGAAAGCATGGCAAAGAAGGCTGCGAGAATGCATAAGACCCCGAGCGGATTACAGTACTCCGAAGTGGGAACATTTCTGTCGTTTGGATTCAAAATACCTTTTGTGACTGACCTTGTGCTTGAATTTTTCTGATACACCTTCAGTATGAAAATGACTTGTTGTCTATGGGTGCAAATATCATTTTCTGCTATAGGTCCTACTTAGTTCTCAGTTGTGTTACATTTGAATTTTTTCAAAGGCCGTTTCTGTGTATGCCTGTTTTGTAACTGTAGTAGCAATGGAAGTACAGTGATCCCTCGCTACTTTGCGCTTTGACAGATGCTTCAGAAGCATTCATAACAAATTAAAAATGAAACAGCACAGCCATATTAGCAGCCATATTGCAGAAAGACGCATTGTTTCAAAGATATGAGTTAACTCGGAGGCTTTGTACATACCTGCAGGCGCTCATCAAAGGCGCGTGATTGGTTCACAGCGCGAGATCGACCAACCAGAGCACAAGTGTTTTTATCCCGTGAGCTGCCTGAGTGTGCATCATTGCAGCCTCTCGCTAGTCTCATCCACGCTAACAAACGAACAGCACTTTTGAACAACGTTCTGTTTGGAAACGCATAACTTTATTCATATGTGCCGTTCGGAAGCTGTGTTTACAAGTTGTGAGCAGAGCGTGCTCGGCCACCCGGCAAGCACGAACGTGCTCAGCACGAAAATGACGACAATACAAACAACGTTATGTTCGGAAACTCATAACGTCATTCAAATGTGCCGTTCATTTAGTCAGAGTCAAGCCGGATAAGAGGATAGTACAGTACAACTGCTGTGTTTACAAATTGTGAGCAGAGCGGGCTCTGCCTCCCGGCAGGACAACATTGGCAAACAAAGTGTGAAAGTGTTTGTTAGTTTTGTCTTAGGTTTGTTTTGAAACAGATTACCTTAACTAGAATCCCGCGTTGCATTTTATCCAAAGGACCTTGTTGATGTTATTGTGCAAAGAGAAAGTTAAGGCATGATTACCTCCGGCGACCGTACTTCTTATGGTTTTTAAAAGAAGTAGAAGGAGGCAACGAATAAGAAGCGGCAGCAACAGCAGCTGTTTTACTTTCACTTTGCACAACAACGACGACGATGACAAACGTTTAAAATTGCAGGATTATACCTTTGGATAAAATACACTACGGCATTCTAGTTAAGATAAATGAATTTTAGTAAAAATTAAAACTTTATTGTAGTTATTAGCGAACGCTCCGTCATAATCGTCGGCTGCCGCAGTTCAAGCTCAGTTCCTCTCACAGCCTGCAGCCTGCTATTTATTCTTCATTTTGCATTTTTAAAGTTAATTTTATTGTATAATAATAAAAATTTAGAAGGGTGGGAACCATGTCGGGTGTTCGCAACAGCGTAACAGAGGTGTAAATCCCCCCCAAATAAAACTTAAAAAATAAATCCATCCATCCATCCATTATCTATACCGCTTATCCTCACAAGGGTCGTGGGCGTGCTGTGCAGCCTATCCTAGCTGTCTTCGGTCTTTTTTTTTTCTTTTGGGGTATTATATACATTTTAAATATGTTTAACGTGGGGCGGCACGGTGGTCGACTGGTTAGCACGTCCGCCTCACAGTTCAGAGGTCGTGGGTTCGATCCCGGCTCCGGCCTCCCTGTGTGGAGTTTGGATGTTCTCCCCGTGCCTGCGTGGGTTTCCTCCGGGTACTCCGGTTTCCTCCCACATTCCAAAAAAAAAGTTGATTGGACACTCTAAATTGCCCTGAGGTGTGATTGTGAGTGCGGATGTTTGTCTCTGTGTGCCCTGCGATTGGCTGGCAACCAATTCAGGGTGTCCCCCGCCTACTGCCCGAAGACAGCTGGGATCGGCTCCAGCACGCCCGCGACCCTTGTGAGGATAAGCGGTATGGAGAATGAATGAATGAATGAATGTTTAACGTGATGAAAATGACTGAAAAAAACAGTCATGATAAAATCATGATTGTGATTTTATTTTTAAAAAATCGTGATATGATATTTTTGCCATATTGCCCACCACTTAGTATAAGAAAAAGAAAAATCTTTTTGAATCTAGATTTTCCAATGATTGTATGGGACTAGTGGCAATTGATTAGTATCTTTGTCTACAATTCTGTGTTTCCAGGTTGCTCCAGGAGGCAATCTTCCAGTGACCAATCCCATCACCCTGACAGTGGCAGGATTGCCAAGCCAGTCCCAGAACTCCAGCAGAGTTTCCTGCCAGTCGACACCAACAAATAGTGAGCTTAAACGGGCTACCACTGTGCAGCCCCCCTCACTTTCCCCACAGGTATCGCTGTCTTTCTGACCCTTACCTATAAGTCAGTGATCCTGTGCTCTCACTGCAGTTGTTTGTATATTAATGCATTTGGCAATCTCAAACCAAACGGTTTAACATGAAACTGTACCTTTCTCTTTGTAAGGAGAACTCTGCCCTGAGTGCTGACACATTCAGTATGCGGCCCAAGAAGTCCAAAGAACAGCTGGCAGAGTTGAAAGCCAGCTACCTTAAAAACCACTTTGTCAGTGATGCAGAAATTGCCCGCTTGATGAAGATTACCAACCTAACCAAGGGAGAGATTAAAAAATGGTTCAGTGACACCAGGTACAACCAGCGCAACTCCAAGAACAGCAATGTCATAGTTTTCCACGACGGAGGGGGCAGAGGAGGCGGCGGCTGTAGCGGCGGTGCTAACGCCACCATTGTCATTGACTCAAGCGATGAAACCCCGGCATCCCCTCATCCTCCATGCACGCTCCCTGTGAAGGAGAAGGAGACTCGGCCCAAGACGTGGAATCCGTTCCCAGACTTCACTCTGCAGAAGTTTAAAGAGAAGACACCAGAGCAGTTGGTGGTGTTGGAGGAGAGCTTTGAGAAGAGCAGCACGCCGTCTGATGAAGAGCTGAGTCGCCTGAGAACAGAGACTAAACTGACACGGAGGGAGATTGATGCCTGGTTCACAGAAAGACGGAAAATGCCAACAATCAGCAATTCCTCCCCAGAGTCTTCTGAGGCAGGACGTACAGATGCTGGTGAAGGGAAAGCTGGAGAAGTCACTGCTGCTTCTCGTGCCGCTTCCTCCTCTCGTAAAGGTAGTCAAACTCCACCTGGAGGCCGCAGTAAGCAGATGCCAACCAGTAGCTGCAACAACAACAACAACAGCAGCGGTGGCAGCAGCAGAGACATCAAAGATAAGACTAAAAAGACTCCAGAGCAACTCCACATTTTGAAAAGTGCCTTCGTGCGGACTCAGTGGCCCACAACAGAAGAGTACGACCAGCTAGTCGAGGAGAGCGGCCTCCCCCGACCCTACATTGTCAGCTGGTTTGGGGACTCACGGTACTCCTGGAAGAACGGCAACCTTAAATGGTTCTTTCAGTATCAAAGTGGAAACGTGGAAGCCCCGAATGGTGGTGGAAGTCACAAAATGGGAGGTGGCGGCAATCGAAAAAGACGTGTCCGAAATCGTGGTTGGGGGAGATCCCGAACTCGAAAGCATTCAAGGCGGTCAGCATCCTTTGGTTCAGACTCGGACAGATGCCCCCCGCCAAAGAAATTCAAGAGTGGGAGGGACATCTTGAAGGAGTATTACCTGAAACATCGCTTCCTCAATGAGCAAGACCTGGATGAGCTTGTCACCAAGACCAACATGAGCTATGAACGGGTAACACAAATGCTTTTTACTTGCATGTAATTATAAAATCCTCTCCTCAAAAGCTTGTTGTCCTATTGTAACAAATAAGTATTGGAACACTCTAAATTGTCCATAGGTGTGACTCTGAATGTGAATGGTTGTTTGTCTATGTGTGCGCTGCATTTGACTGGCAACCAGTTCGGGATGTGCACCGCCTACCGCCCAAAGACAGCTGGGGTAGGCCCCAGAACGCCGACGACCCTAGTGAGGATAAGCGGTTTGGAAAATGGGTGGATGGATGGAAGTATTTATCAAACATTGTGCCACATTTCTACCAAGCACAAGTGTTGATTTAACCCATTAAGGACGGGAGCACATAACTGCGTTTTCTACCACTAGAGCCGGGAGCGCTGTTGCGTCATTCTACCTTTAAAGCCGGGAGAACGGCTATGTCAGTGTCTTTTTTAATCCAATTCTCAGTCTCTTAGCCAATTTAATGCATCAGAATATTCACGTGACGGTGTCGCGAGACCGTGGAGGATGTCGTGGAATTTTTTCGAGCCGTAGGTAGGCTAATGGCCGACGCTGTCGATCGCCGGGAGCTCTGATAAGTAATGGCAGTGCTATATAGACGGCGCGCCCGACCAGTGGAACCAGTCGAACGTGATATGATATGGTTTTGTAGAGCATGACGATATTGACGTCTTTGTAACAGAATAGAGGTTGGTAATTACCACTCGATTTTTAAAAAAAAATCAAAATAGTGCTTATCTTGCACTGACATGTTACTTTTACATCTTCGATTGAAATAGTGCTTCTCTCGCACTGACACATTATTTTTACATCTTCGATTGAAACAGTAAATAATAATAAATTCTGCCACGTCCAAGCACTTTAATTCTTTTTGGAATTATGTTTCTGTCTGCTACAAGGGCTGAGATATTAATCCTTTTGTAAGTCATTTTGTAAATCATTTTGTTTTTGTTTTCAAGAATATGTTCTATGCAAGCCCACTAGTTGAAACAAGGCATTCTGACAAATATTGCGTTTGTGTAATAAGAGTTAATCCATCCGTTTTTAGCCATCTCTGGGGGCGGCCATTTTGCCACTTTTGCCGACTGAAAATGACATCACAACTGCTCAGGACTCAGATAACGACCAATCACGGCTGACCTGTTTTCTTAACCTGAGCCGTGATTGGTCTTTACCTGAGCCCTGAGCAGTTGTGAGGTCATTTTCAGTCCACAGAAGTGACAAAATGGCCGCCCTCTGAGATGTTCACAAACGCAATATTAATCAGAATGCCATTTTTCAAAAAAATATGTTTGGGTTGATTTCCCATTTAAGATGAACAAGGTATGATTGGGAACCATAAACCCTTATCCATCTTGAATTTCTACTGCAAGGTGTGTGAGTCAGTCGTGTATATAAATAGTGTGTCATCATGCTAGACTGAAACAATGTAGCATGGTAATTATTTCCAAAAGAGGAAAAGCAACACAGCAATGAACAACAATCAAGGGGACTCAGCATTTAATTTTCTTTCCTTTTATGATCAATCGACAGATATCATTCTCTTGGGCCACCCTTTAAGTATCACACCACCGTTGCTACCCCAACAGAGGGGTCTGAGAAAGTGACAGTCATAATCTAAAGGGTTTTTTTTTGTGCACATTTGACAATTGAAATTTGCACTCTACACTGAGCCAAATCAAACTACACTGCTCGGTGAAAACGGGTATTCTGCGCACTACCATAACTTTGTGTATGTCCACTGCTGCCAGATTATTTGATTATTGCAGCTCCAAATTGCCAAATTATTTCCTGGAATAAATGCATTAAATATTGCCCATGCAATCCCCCATGTTTACTACCCTATTCTCCAATTAAGTTACTTGTGTTACAAGGAGTGTAGTGTAGTGTAGTTAGCAGAGGTGGGCATTTTACCAAATTTTGCCGGTCCGTCATTCGTCATCCGTCAGCAGCCTGGTTACCCGTCTGTCACTCGTCCGTCCATCATTTTTCAAGCCGACCGAATTATAATCGTCAGTTGGTCAGTCAAGTGTGTCAGACGTCCGTCAGTCGGTCTGTCTGTCTGTCTGTCTGTCTGTCTTACCCCCATCCCCAAAAAACGTCAGCAAAATGGGTTGGCGGTTGGTGACAATTACTCTGACGAACGAAAATTCACTTTCCACATTGCTTAGTCAAAATTTTCTTCAAAAGTTATTTGGTGTTAATCAGAGGTACTTTGAATTGTGGCAGGTGTGTGCTGAGTCCTATTTAACATGAGTTTCAATGTGATTGGTTAATTCTGAACACAGTCAAATCCCAGTTATAAGAGGGTGTGCAGACATTTGCAACCACATCTCAGTTTATAATTACTTCCTCGCTCTAAAAGATTTAAATATATATTTTCAATTTGTACACATCCTTGGTCACATAAGAGGTGGAAAGAAGTTTTGAATTGGAACGAACAAACAAGGTATTGGTTTATGTTCTGCGCATGCTCTGACTCTATCCAGAAGGAATCTTGCTCTTGTTGTACAGGAAGTAAGTGCGTCAAACATGAATACCAACTCAAGGGGTTTATTCAATTGGGATGTAACAATATCAAAATGTCACAATACGATATCACGATATGAACCTCGCGATATAATAACGAACACAATATTGTGGGGAGGTTGGCGATATATAAAAAGATCACAATACTGTATAAAAGCTCACGATATTAGGGATGGATTAAAAAAAAAGTGATCATGACACGCCTTATTGTTGATTATAGCGGCCCCATGTGGACAAAAGCGGTAGTGTTTTGACAAAAGTCTACGACATTTCCCATGCGCGCCAGCGAGTAGTGTCGTGAAATCCTGGGCTCTCGCTGGCCTGCAAGATGGACTGAATTACATTTCTATTTCCAGTGGCTGTTTGAAAAATGAATAATGAATGAGGTAATGAATCTAATTTGGTTTAAACAATACTTTTGTTTTGTTATTTGTTTGTTTTGGGGCTTCTTGCCATGACACCAGTAATAACGCGTAGATGTTTGAATCTATTTCCATCCTTATCGTGAGAGGAGGAAGTGAGTATGCCGTGAAACCATTTAGGACATTTGAATTTTTTTTATGTGCCAGGGTTGCTCCCATCCTCCTCAAAGTTCATTAGTGCCAGTATAAAAACGATACAACCCCCGCCCCCCCAGGGCATGACAAACGTCCCATTCAACTGGTGAAACATTAGATATTGCATTTACAGAACGATTTTGAACTGTAAATGTATATGTATGGATTTGAACAGATTATTTCCTAACAGTGCCTTTTAACACGGCAGCAACTTTGCTGATCAAAACGGAACAGAACCAAGAGAAAATAAAGTATTTATCTTCATATCACTGCCCGCTGCCACGCAAGTTTGTCATTTAACGTCCTTTTATTGCTCCACTTCCACATACCACCCAATGCAATACCTAGTGATTAACTAGTGCATAACGCCCTCGCCCGCTGAACTCCTCCACTTGCAGTCACATCCTGTTAATGGCAATTGTATTGTACTGTAATTCCGGTTAGACCGTCCCTAGCGGTGGAAGATAAATCCACAGAATGGCAGCACCTTTATATAAGCTGCATGGGTCAAAGCCAAGGAAAAAAGTAGTGTCTTATAATTCGGAAAATACACTATCGTATCATGAGGTATCGTGATATTATCATATCGCGGATATAACATTTGGATATCGTTACAACACTACTTACTTTGTACTGTAGGTGCCTGTATGTCCAAATTCCATCTTCTTCTGTTAACTTCAAGACAATCTATCTGTTGAACTTGTTAGATGAGCTCATCCATAGAGATGACATTAGGCCAGAAAATTTGCATATCTGTCTTCAAACATTGTTATTGAAAAGATTCCAGCCAGTCCAGGTCATTGGCCAGGTTTCACAACCATAGAGTAGAACTGGTCGTACAAGTGGTTTGGATAGATTTTTACTTTTGATTTCCTACTGTAGCTCTGTAAGAGCCTGATAATGATCCTGATCATTTGAATCAGGTGTGTTGCATCAGCAAGAGATGGAAAAAATGCAGGAAAGCGGCCCTTTGAGGACCGGAGTTTGACACCTGCGGGTTATTTCCAGTTCAGGAAAGTTGGTATTCTCAAGATTTACTGGGTTTGTTGGTGTGATTCCGATGTCAAGAGTTTGGTCTGGATTGCCGGCGAAAAGTCATAGTCATTTCCGGTGAGGGTTGGACTCAGCCAAGGCTGCTCTTTGTCATTGATTCTGTTCATAAACTTTATGGACAGAATTTCTAGGTGCAGCCAAGATGATGAGTGAATCCGGTTTGGTGGTCTCAGTATGACATTTCTGCTTTTTGAAAGCAATGTGCTACTGTTGGCTTCATCAAGCCGCGATCTCCAACTCTCACTGGAGCCAATCACAGCCGAGAGTGACATATTTAGGCCGACCGTGGTGAGGTGTCCATTTCACCTCAGCCTTTCGTTTCCCATTTCACTCAGCAGAGAGGTGTGGCCGGGCAGGGAGGAGAAGTTGGTCGACGGAAGCACTAATGGAAGCGTGTTTAAAATGCTAGAAGAACCGGTTGATAAGTGATTACTATTTGATCCGGCTTGACAAAAAGGCAGATGGACGGACGGAGGAAGTATCCCCAGGCTGCAGATGGATGACGATAAACAGACCAGCAAATTTTAGTAAAATGCCCACCTCTGCCGGATAAAATGGCTAAAATGAGTTTCCTCCGCACGGTGTCCGGGCTCTCCGTTAGAGATAGCGTGGAATGCTGGGTCATATGGGTGGGGCTCAGAGTAGAGTCACTGCTCCTCCATTTGAGAGGCTCCAGATGAAGTGGCTCGGGTATGTGATTAGGATGCCTCCAGGACATCTCCATGGTGAGGTACTGGGCACATCTCACCACGTCCCTGAGACACCCCAGGACACGCTGGAAAGGCTGACTCCCGGCTGACCTTGGAATGCCTTGGGGGATCCCCCTGGAAGAGCTTGACAAAGTGGCTGGGGAGATGGAATCTGGGCTTCCCTGCTAAAGCTACTGCGCCCACGACCCGACCCCGGACAATGGACTCAATTAAATACCATCTAATGGATGGATAGTTAAAATTTGCATTTGACCTGGGACAGGCTGTGTAGATCGGATGTGGATGACTCTTAAGTACCATGTCATTGCAAGCCTAATGTAATGCTTTTGATACAGTAGATCACCAAATTTTATTAAATAGACTTAAAAATCTAGTGGGCATCTCTGGTACTGTTTTTGACTGGTTTTATTCCTATCTCACAGACCGATATTTCTTTGTAAGTATGGATACTTGTTCCTCCAAAACCCATGAAATTAAATGTGGGGTTCCTCAAGGTTCGATTTTAGGCCCCCTACTTTTTAATCTTCATATGCTTCCCCTCGGGGATGTCATCAGGGGACACGGCATCAGCTTTCACAGCTATGCTGATGACACGCAGCTGTATATTGCCGTGTCTCCTGATGACACAGGACCCATTGATACCCTTTTAAATTGCATTTTAGATATCAAGTCATGGATGGCAGATAATTTCCTACAGCTCAATCAGGACAAGACTGAGGTTTTAGTTATCGGTCCCGAAGGTCAGAGAGAGAAGCTTTTACCAAAACTACACATTTTTAATCCCTCACATTGTGTGAAGAACCTTGGCGTCATTTTTGACTCTGAGCTCAGTTTTATTCCTCATATTAAAAATGTAACCAAGATTGGTTTTTATCACCTTAAGAATATCGCCAGAGTCCGCCCGTTTCTCTCTCAGGCTAACAGGGAAGTGCTGATGCATGCCTTTATTTCCTGTCGTTTAGATTACTGTAATGCCCTGCTCTCTGGCCTCCCGAAAAAGAGCATTTCACCACTGCAACTACTGCAGAATTCAGCCGCTCGGGTGCTGACGAGAACCAGAGGGCGGGAGCACATTACGCCAGTTTTGAAATTGCTGCATTGGCTCCCTGTGTGTTTCCGGATCGATTTTAAAGTACTTTTATTAGTTTATAAATGTGTTAATGGTCTTGGGCCATCTTATTTATCTGATTTGCTTTTATCATACCAGCCCTCGCGGATCCTGAGGTCCTCTGGCGCCGGCCTTTTATTTATTCCAAGGGTGAGGACCAAAGTGCATGGCGAGGCTGCATTCAGCCGTTTTGGTCCTCACCTTTGGAATAGCCTGCCAGAGGACGTCAGGTCTGCAGAGACTGTTGATATTTTTAAGAGGAAGCTCAAGACACACCTTTTTAGTCGGGCTTTCAACAACTTTTAAATAATTTATCTTTTCTTTTGATTGAAGATAATTCTATGTTTTGCTTTGAATGTTTTAAAGCACTTTGAGTTGCATTTTTATGTATGAAAAGTGCTATATAAATAAAATGTGATTGATTGATAATCAAAATGCGCTGATTAATGAAACAGGGAAGAATACGTCTAGGCCAAATAAAAAGGTGTATATTGTTGAATATAATATTTGTTTTCTCACCTGTACGCATGCAGGTTGTTTCATGTGTTCACTAAATATAAAAACAGAAAAGGTATATGTTGGCATAATCTAGCTCAAGTTACTTTAGAGATAGTGTTCCAGCTCCATTGACAACACACATTTAAGTATTCCTCTCTTGTCTCTCTTTCGTTCCATGAAGGTGCGAGAATGGTTTGCTGAGGTCCAGAGACGCCTGGATGTGGGTGCAGACCCCTTCCAGGAGCCAGCTTTGGGCATCGCGGATGGAGGAAAAGGAGCGGATGAAATAAGTGGGGAGGCATCACACGCCAACAAGACGCCAAGAGGCGACGGAATGGGAGACGAAGAGGAGGAGGAGGATGATGAGGAGCACGACGAAGAGGATACAGATGACAGTGAGGTTTGGGAGCCGTCACGCAGTGTGAGGAAGTCCTTGTCTGTATCTGAAGACTAAATCTGTGCACAAGGCTCAATGGAAACACTGAATATGTTCCAAGTATTTGCAAATGGTGTCGCCATGAGACTCGCGCATAATTATCATTAGCTGTGTTACCCTCTCTCAGCCCTCACCTGACTGACATTATGAAAATTACCCGAGCAGCATTTTTATCACACCCCCCTAAAAAATATCTAAAACTGGACATTCGTCATTAAACACACACATAAAAACAATCATCAAATGGAATTGATGACGACAACTGAGATCTGCATATGCCATACATGAAAAGTGTCTGTTATTAAAGGGCACCTTGAGGAGGGATTAACTTCTTACGTTGACTGTTAAGACCCCTTTCTAAATGCATTGCTGCATTTCCCTTGCACAAGCCCCAATTTGAACTTCAATTTCCAGCGAAAGTTCACCCCTCTTCCCTACAAAGTGAAATGTGACTTCCCTAATGTGTTTTACAAGGTAGCCCCTAGTCAGAACACCTTGCGCACACACGGTGGACCTGTTCTATAATATTGTATGTGTTACGGCTTTTAAAGCTATAGTCACCTAAATGAGAATGAATGAGTTTACATTGATTGATCATGAAAGTCCATGACGGATAAAGGCCTAAAGCAACATGAGCCAAAGTACATGAACAGTGAGTGAATGCCAGCGTATTTGTTGAAGGATGTTTATTCAAGTCTTCCTTTGATGGTGGTTACTAGTCGACTTTTTAAAAAAGAAAACGACTAACGGTGAAAAAAAAAAACCTGTATGTTTTAATATGCACTTCGATTGTTTTTTTTGCACCTTTTGACACAACGAGCCCTGTGCTGTTGTTACTTTTTTATATATTGGTTCTGAAACTTTGCCAAATTGGAATGTGTTGTTTCTCAACCTCCAAAACCAACCAACCAACCAACCATCCAGTGTTTAGCTGCAGTTGGTGGTGTAAATGAAATGCACCCTCTGCACCTCAATCATCAGTTAAACCTAATTCACGTAAACAACAATCATGACTTAAACGCAACTACTGGCCTGACGTATTGTTTTCGAAACAGTATTTCAGACATTTGAAATCATGAAGCACCTGAACTAAACTTGTTTCAAATGCACTTTTTCTGCCACATAGTGGATGAAATTAGAATTTGGCACCTTATTGTATCATGCAAAGGCTCTCAGAGTCCATAGTTGTTTTATGACTAAACCAGTATTTTGACTTTTTAAATTTTTTTTTTTGATGAATCATATTGTTCATTTTCCCTGAGGAGGAATCTTACCAGTTTATCCACTTTTCTAATAATATGTAAATGGTGTTGGATGTTTAAATGGCTCCGTAGAATCAGCTGCCACTTTCTTTCGCTTTATTGCACACTTTGAGCCACATTTTGAATACTTTTGGGGGAAAACATTGCTTGGATAACATTTTGCATTGTTTCAAATCGTGTGTCACTTGACTTTTTGATGGACTTTGGAGGACATATTAGCATCCCGGTTGTCGTCTCACCGCAAACTAACAGATGACACTATAAGGACATGTCCAATAGCTATAATGTGTGTTCACAAACCCCTTGCTTCACAGAAAGAGAACAGTTGTAAGGAATGACTACCAGCTGCCGTTTCCACAGCCACGGCAAGGACAATACCCCCAGCACCATGTTGACTGTTGTTAACTTATACAGACATACTGTACCTACATGTGCCTACTTGGCTTGTGGACTTGTTGCAAAAGGATCTCCCCATGTCATCACAAAGCACTTATGGTAGCCTTTCTCAAATCAAATGGGGATGCATGAGCAAGATGGGCTTTCTGCCGATACTACAAATGCCTGTTTGAAGTTAAACATTATAAACTTCTGTCCATGACCTTGGTTAAAACGTGGGCTTCTCATTTACTTTCTGGTATTTTGCCACCTTGTACTTGTCATCCATGCTACATGCTAGCACCTTTTAGCTATCTCGAAAGCATTTTCAGCCTGCCTGGTATAAGCTCACTAAGCTAGCTCGCTGATTGCAACTGAATGAGCAGAAATCTTTGACACATTATTTGTCGTAATGTGAATAGTAAGTGCCTGGGCATGAAAAAGAACAACATCTTGTACCTTATATACATGTATACCGAGCGTTTGTACCCTTTTGTCAATTACTGCATGCAATAAGTATGTCGAACAACTGCTCATTTTGTACATACATGTGTGTGTTTGTTTGGGTTGGTATTGTTGGAGCAGTGGTTTGCTTATCTAAAGCTAAACAAGTGGTATGACTTAGGAGTCTATTGTCTTTCCCAAATCATCAACAGTATAAACAGTTGTGTCAGTTGGCTAAGAACACTTTCATTAGCGAGCCTGAGGCATTTTCTTACTACTTTGTCTTTACAAGCATTTTTTTTTTTTTTTTTCGGGAGGGGGTGGGGAGAGTCTTTCTGCTGCGCATTCTGCTGCTTATTTTAGTCCACAGATGAGGTGTACGCCTACCCCAAAGTATTTTACTAGCCTGCTTGGAAATCTTTTCTATGTTTTTATCAATGACAAGTGTCTTTACAACCAAATAGCTTGTTTACTGTGCACACTTAACCGTGTTCAAAAGTGAAATAGAATTCATTTTGAGCTCAGACGGTTTTGCTTGAGTTTCTTTTGGGTACTTTGGTTGCAAGGAATATAAAATCACAACTCGCTTGAAAAGAATAGCACTTTATTGAAGGTAATACTTAAAAACAATAGGAGTGAGACAATGTCATTTACAAATGCTACTGTAATAAGGCGCTGGCCTAGTAAATGATATGCACAAATAACCGTGTTTGCAACATGTATCTCTTTTTTGACCCGCTCTGTGAGTATGATGATAAAGTGCTGTATCTTCTCAGTGGGTTTTGATTTCTCATCATGTATCATATATCCTACTTGCAGTAGAGCTAGTATCGTGAGTAGTTAAGCTGCTGTAATATTATATGCATACCTTTTTGTCATGAAAATCCATCACTACACTCTCTCATCCTTGTGGTTTATACCTGTGCTCTTTGAATGTTTTGCAAATGTTTTCACCACAGCTTTTTCAATGAAATACACTTTGTCACAATAATCATTTTTGCTTTATCCTAAGCTCATTTTGTCTTAAAAATTGAACACTTTTTTGGTTCACTCGCATATATGATGTTTCACTTTGCAGTGATGGATCAACTCTCGTATTAGATACAGATGTTCCGTTACGAAATGCATAAGTGGAGTTGACCAAGTGAAGTGGAGTCACTCCAAAACTCCCAATAAATATTTCCTTAGTTTTTATTGACATCACTGGCTTTCAGCTATTACTTCCTGACTACTGGCAGTTCAATTTATTAAAAAAAAAAAAAAAAAAAAGAGCTCTTGCAAACGAGCTGAATGTGACTTACACTTTTTCCACCATGAAAAGTAAATGTAAATTAAATTAGGACATCTAAATTAAATTAGGAAATTGAACTATTACTCAATTTTATGAACACAAAGAGCAAATAGAGTAAACAAACTCACAGAAGCACCATCGTTGGGAGACGTGAACTGACATCTTCCATGTCACAGTCACATGATCATCAGCAGAGCAAAACCTGATTGGTTGTACGTTGGATTAGTTAAGACGGGGATCGATTGCTCCTCCCTGGATGCTCATGTTGTTTTTGAAATTTTTGCTGGTAATTTTTTTTTTGGGGCAGCTGAATTTTTTGCAGCTGTTTTTTTTTTTTATGCAGGCACATTTTTTGCAGTTGAATTTTTTTACAGCTGAATTTTTGCGGGCTTTTTTTTTACATATTGAATTTCAATGCTAAAAAAATTCAGTTAGAAATTTTGATGCAAAAAAAAATCAGTGTACAGTGGTACCTCTACTGACGAAATTAATTGGTTCTGGAATAAATATCTTAAGTAGAAAATGTTGTAAACGGAGACGCATTTTCCATGTAAATGCTCTAATCCGTTCCAAGCCCCCCAAAATTGAGACATAAATGTTTAATAAAGCATAAAAATGCATGAAAACATGTAACAAATACATGTTACAATTAGATTACTGCACAATAAATGAGAGTTGTGCATAATGTAAAAAAAAAAAAAAAAAACGAAGAATAGAGGAAGGAATAAAAATGATGGTCATTCACCTTTTAATTGCTGTCCTCATCGCTTTTTGCCCTCTTTGGTTCATGTTCTCTCTCAGAAGTGTTTTTTGCCTGGCGTTTTGTAAAGAACTGATTTAATAACGTGGCGACTGTCGATACATTACGGTCAAATTCTTTGGAAAGCTCAACCAAACGCATTCCATTTTTATACTTTTCTATTATCTCTTGCTTTGTTTGTATGGACAAAAAACGATTTCTCCTTTCTTTCTTTTGCTCGTTTCTAATTCACGTCAAACTATCGGAACACCTCATGGCACGAGGGGCGAATGACGAGGACGCTGCATAGACATATCTATCTATCTACCTGTCTATCTACACACATAGACACATATGGTAGAGATCCCTCTTAGCCAATGGGATGCCAGGAAGATGCTAGGCTAGCCATTGGCAGAGCAGCTATGAGTATGTTGCGTTCAGGAAACTCTGGAGCTGCGAGTTGCCACCCATACTGCTAGTATCAGCCCATACTTTTACCTTTCGTATCCTGAAATTTCTTTCGTAACTAGAGGCATTTTCCTGTTGAGGCGTTTTGTAACTTGAAAATTTTGTATGAAGAGACTTTCGCAAGTAAAGGTATCACTGTATGTGTAATTCAGAAATTCGAATTCAAACTCCGATGGCACAGATTTACTTCTATAGAGGGGTCATGAATGTTGTAGGTTATCATATGCAAACATCAATTATTAAATAAAATGGAATAATAATAAATGAAAAATAAGTTAAACTGCCCGTGTACTGCAATGGATTTACCACTGCACTACCAAGAACTTGGTGAGTTGGTTATTAAAGCAGCTCACCTATTTTCTGAAGCTGAGCCATGACTGGTTGTTACCTGAGCCCCGAGTAACTGTGATGTCATTTTCAGTCGACAGAAGTCACACAATGGCCGCCCCCAGAGATGGCTAAAAACGGGTAAATTTTACTGCTTAACTCATAGTCCACAAACACAATATTAATCAGAATGCCATGTTTTGACCAGTGGGCCTGCATAGAACATATTCTTGTCAAGAAAATGTTTGGGTTGACTTCCCCTTTAAGTTGAACAATAAAAACAAAACAATGACAAAATAAATACAACAATTAGTGTTGATATGCATGTTTTTGTTGTACGCTGTTATAGTGTAACATGCAAGGTGAAATGCTAACGTTATGAAGTAGGCTTTGTAACTATAACCACAAAGTGTCGTGATGCATTGCTTGATTAGACCGTGCTTGGAATAACAATAAATTGACAGTGTCATGGTGAATTCACCATTTTAAAGTTACCACTTCAGTTCATGTATCACATGCAGGTCGGTTCAAGCTTCGTCAATGACTAATGAAATGACAATAATGGTTGGATATCGGAAAACACTGACTTATTAACAGTTTTGCTAATTGAGCCACAACTGTCTTATATCCTTACGTTGATGAAATTAAATACATTTACACTCAGTTGACAGATACTGTTGAGGAGAGGCCGGCACCTAAGACGGAGTATAGCCATCTTCGAGAAACTCGACATCCTGACATCGATGATGGAAAACTTTGGAATGGACTTGAGACAGAACACAGAAGCCATTTCCAATATTTCCATTGTGGTTGAAATCAACTCAGACAAAATTGATAACTCCAAAGAGAAGAAGAAATAGTTGAATGCTGAAGTGCAACAAACGCTGCAGGTAGTACAAGGTTACAGAGTTGGAAAAGAAAGCGGCTGATGCTGAAAGATATGAGAAGATGGAATCTGACACTATTCAGAGGGCCACACACAATCAATGGACAGGGGGTCATGGCGTAATCACATTTAGGAATTGAGTTCAAAGCCACAAAAAGAAAAGGAGTTTGGAGTTTTACAATTAGAAATCTAGGATTTCACGACCGATATAAGTGGTTAGTTATCAGACAATATTCTGATATTTGACATATTGTTTTAGGCAAGGCAGTTTTCACACAAGCAAAGGCAACTGCCACAAGCATTTACAAACACAACAGTTAATAACATTCAAAAGCAAATCAGAGAAAACTAAAGTAGCTAAAATTAGAACATTTAAACACATTGGTATAAAACTTTACACACATTTAAAAGAAAAGTAAATAAAAGTGTGTTTCTAAAATATATAAAAGGGAAAAATATTTTTAAATTGTTTGGAGGACTAGATCAAATGTATGAGGAAAAAAAGCAGAGTTTTTAACCTGGATTTAAAAGCATTTACACTCTGGGCTGACTTCACTTCTGTTGGCAGATTATTACATTTGTGTGCAGCATAACAGCTAAATGCATCATCACCATGTTTACCTTGAGCTCTGAGCTCCACTAGTTGACCTGAGTTTGCAGATCTCAGAGCCCTACAGGGTTTATATTCAATCAGCATTTCATTCGTGTATTCAGGACCCAAACCGTTTAGTGATTTATAGACCAATAGCTAAATTTGAAAACCTATTCCACAGTTAATTGAGAGCCAGTGTAAAGCCTTTAGGACTGGAGTATGTTCGGATCTCTTTGTTCTGGTAAGAACCAGAGCTGCAGCTTTCCGAATGAGCTGCAGCTTTTTGATACTCTTTTGAGGGAGACCAGGAAGAAGACTGTTACAATAATCAAGTCTACTGGAGATGAAAGCATGAATACGTTTCTCCTGGTCTGCTTGGAGCATGCAACCCTTCAGTCTGGATGTTTTTCAGATGGTAAAAGGTTGTTTTAGTGATTGATTTGATATGATTGCTGAAAGTCAGTTCATTTATTTTTAATTTTGGATGTTTGAGCTAAAAACAAATGTTTCATTATCTGTCAGTGCGAGGGATTTACGAGACATGACAAATAGGAAAGGTTTTTTCTGTTCTGTGAAGAAAGAAAGGTAAACATTGTTTTCTTACAAGAGACTCACTCTACAAAAGAAGACATGTTGGGCTTCACAATGGAGGGATACAATTTACTTTAGCCACGTCAAGATCAGCAGGGGTCGCTATCATACTGTGTAACTTCTCAAGTGAAGTTGCGTCTTGCACAGCTGATGTAAACGGACGCTGGGTAACTTTGACAGTAATTATTGATCATTTTATTAAAGTTCATCATAGTAAGTGTATGTGATTATAATAAAAGAGAGAACCGAAGGGATTTCTTCACGTTTAGAAGATATTCGATTCTCACATCCAAAAGATTGGGGGTGCCCTTTGCTAAATGTAACACTATGATTTCTTAGATTTCCCAATTTCCCAATACAGTCTTTACCAATTATCCCGATCCAATCTTTACTCGTTTTTGTAAAAAAAAAAAAAAAAAAAAGGTATTGGCAATTGTTGACACTCAAATCCGGGTATATATTTTAGATGAAAATGTTTATTGTTGTGGTTGTGGGGCTATTGCTCCCGTGTTAACAAAAGTTAATATTTGTTAAAAAGTAATTGTTGCCATGTTTGTATGTCTACAATGTTCAAATAAAGAAGTTTAAAAAACGCGTAGAACAAGTGCGAGTGGAGTTTCTTTTATGGGAGCCGCGTGTGTTTTTCTCCACTGACTGTTGCAATAAACTTCAGAAAAGAAAAAAAAGTTCAGTTACCACTCCGTGACGGCGTGAAACTGTTGTTTGCAACTGTGAAATTGTTTCGTGAGGCCGCACGCTACTTCACGACACTGAACACTATGAGCGACATTATAGACAATGGACGGCCCCTCATAATGTAAAGTACTTCTGTTTTCCTGTTGCCACAGCAACATCAACAGTGCGTCACTCTGTCTGTTGGTCACGTGCTCAACTCCAGATCCAATCACGCTCTTCATTTTATGTGACGTAGCAGATTCAAAGTTGGTAACAACGTTTCCGTCCGAAATTCGGATTCTGGCCCATCATGTTAATCGTGTAAAACTCATTTATTTCAATGTTTTTGGACCAATAAAGATCGTATCTGACACGGGAGATGGAGGGAAGAGTTATCGGTCCAGGGCCTTACAGGGCGACAAAGCTGGTGAGTAATTTTAAGAAATCCAAACAAAAGCGAAAGTTTTGCTAAGTTTTTATAACTTTAAAGTAGGATGAAATTGTTTATGGTATGGATATTAAACAACGAGATAACTGAATGTCCAGGTAAATGTAGACACTTTTAAGCGTTAGTAGTAAAGGAGCTATTCGGTTTTATTGTGCTAGAGTTTGGAATGCGCTGTTTTTCCAAACCCAGATTTGACTAAAACCCACTATAACGTAAATAGTTACCATTTTGCCATTCTTAAGACAAACACGATGCATCACATTTGCATCAGGTTGCATAAAGGAGAAAGCTGCAACCTCTGTTGTTTCTTCTGAAAGGCATTTGTCACACTGTAGAATACATTCTTGATTTGGGCTATACCTATGTGTGGAAAGTTCAAAATATTCTAATGAAAGTCTCCACCAGAAAAATGCGAGTCGCAAAGTTGAGCGCCCCATGAGAAATGAAGAGGTGTAGAATGATGATAACTAGCGTTTTTCAATATAATTTACGAAGTGCTGTAAAAAATCCACAACTGGTAGGCCAGCGTGTCCTTTGCTGCTTGCCTAAACACTATCAGAGATACTGACCTACATTTACAAACAAAGTTGTCATACAGTACGTTATTTGTTCATGATATTGTATTAATATATTATTAATATTAATAACCAATACTCTATTCTCTTCATTTTTTGGTGTTTGTTGTTGCTATTTTTTTCCAATCAGATTTCAACCTCTGTGTGCTGCCAAGTCCATCTCATCTGCCCACTGCCCCAGGCCTTCAGAATATCAGTTCTGTGGCGTTCATAGGGCTGAGCGATATGGACAAAATGTCATATCTCGATATTCAGGCCAAATATATTGATAATGATATGATAAATATTAATATGGGTTCAGTGAAATCTAAGCTTTTTTTTTTAAAGGAAAAGTCAACCCCAAACAATTCTTTGCAATATGTTCTATGCACCTTCACTACTCTAAACATGGCATTCTGGTTAATATTGCGTTTGTGGAATATGAGTTAAGCAGCAAAATCCACCCATTTGTAGTCATCTCAGGGGGCGGCCATTTTGTCACTTCTGTCAACTGAAAATGACATCACAGTTGCTCAGTGCTCAGGTAACGACCAATCACGGCTCACCTGTTTTCTGAAGCCATAGGCCACATCTGTCTTGCTCACAGTCTCTGACTGCCCCTCACAGTGACCATGAGGTCAAAATATAATGTAAAATATATTTTGCTTTTATTTTGAAAGTTGTGTTTTTATTTTATGCGCACGCGTGTTGCGTGTGTACATCCGTACAAGCAAAGTAGCGAGGTCAACCTACTACTTGTGTATGCGGTGTTGCCAACTTGTTAACATTTTTTCGCTATATTAATGACTTTTTGCAACTCTAGCAACTACTTTTCCAACAAAGAGATGAGCAAAAATTATGCCAAAGGCTTGCATATTATTTTTCAAAAATATCAGCTGGTCTACATGTTGTCTGGCAGCATGATACTTTTTCGGCATGCTCTCAATGCACCTCATTTACTAACCATTAGTACTTAACAATTTGCGCACAGTGTTCACACCCAATAATAAGTCAATCTTTAAGCAGGCAATAACACCTTTTTAGTCTGTCCCAGTCCCATCCGCTGCTCTTGATTCATTCAAATTTGTTGCTGTTTATGACAGCGGTCGAGATGTCGACAAATTGTCGTTTTCTCATTACATCCCACTCGGTATTTGTAAAGGCTATACACGGCAACCGTCTTGTCAAGTCGATTTCCTTTCTTGCTAAATCCAACGTGTTTCCACACAAGCGAATGGATTGTTTTGTCTTGAAAATATACTCTTCCTCACCGCCATGATCTATGTTGCGTGCTTGATGTACTGTAAATCCCTGTGTTCTGAAATTCCTTCCAACCCGTCGAGACGTCCTACCAATTCCCAGTGCGCTTTCCTGGTTGGGGTTAGGGTTAGGATTAGGCATTTTGGTAGAACAGGCTGCCAAATCAGGTCCGGTAGGAAGTTCCACATTTTGGCAGAATACACCGGTGACAACCGGTACGTATACAAGCAAAAAACTAATAAAAGTTGATATTATTAGGAATTTTGAGTATAAAATTATTACATTAATTGTATTGTTTAATTCGATCAATAACTTATAAAAATGATGTGTCGATGTGTGGCCAGCTTCGATGCCCTGCATCGCAGGGCCGACACATTGATACAGCGATTAAATAGAGGTATCGTTACGAACGGCTTGTTGACAGTTGGTGCACAAATTAATGTTGGAATATTGGCGTATTTTTGTTACAGCACCGTGCATATGTTGATGAATCAGAATTTCTTCTAAATTACAATGTGTGCGGCGCTGTTCCTTTTAATTTTGACAAGGATGCGATCTGTCCGACCTGAAAGACTTTCAATCTGTAGTGAAGTTCAAGTGCAGCAAGTAAGTTGGTTCAGAAAACATAAAAGGTTTTGTTGTTTGGAAATTCTTCATTTGTGTCGTACTTCCTGTTTTACAGTGGAATGAAACTATTCAACTCTTCCGTGGAGGCATGCCATTAAGAAGACACTGGATGCACTTCCGCTACTATGATTGCACTTTCTCAGGATCTGAGGCAGTAGATTATCTCCATCAGCTTCTCCGACACAACTGCAACTTTGGGCCAGAGGTGACTCGCTACCAGACCTTACAGCTGCTCAGGAAGTTGCTCAAGGCCCATGTCATCGAAGACATTAAGGGACGCCATGGGACGGAGGACTTTGAAGATAATAGTCATTTGTACAGGTAGACTTTTTTTTTTTCTTCAATATTAATGCACATGTGAAAGGTTGTACTGGTTACTCCGGACGTCGGTTGGCTTCCTGAGGACCACGAGTTGCCCCTGATCAAGGCATCAAATTACTATTTGGTCTGGTTAGCAACTCCTGGGCACAGCCCATTACAATCGCTTATCACATGGTTGTTTATGTGTGCAAAAAAAAAGTTCAAATATTTGTAAGTACAGTCGTATGAAGAAAAATCATACAAAGTGTAAAAGGAAATGTTCCCAACCCCCTTTGTGAGATGGAAAAAAGCTTTTTTTGTGTGTGTCTTTTTTCCTTCTCTCTTTCCTACAATAATCAAGCAAACTTTTGTTAGTGAGACCCAAATGGCTACATTGTGAATGTCTCAACTTTATTGTGAGTCAGTTGCATCATTATGATCAACTGGAGGAAAAAAGGCAAATGTGACGTTGTTTGGAAAAGTGCATATACTATCCTCTATTGCGCGAATTGACACCGATCTCGCTTGGAAACTGTGTGATGGATGATTATATTAAGTTATGTGATACAGTAACGCGCGTGATTTAGTGTGAGATACTTCACTCAGCTCCCTGATGTCTCCTTTTGTTATAGATTCCCCACTTTGTCCCCCCTCAAGTCTTTTCCAGCGAGATCTCTGTCTAAAAACAGCACTGACATGCCAAGACTCATCCGCTGGGATGACTATGAAGAATTACCACAGCCGGAGAATGCGGCACCTGTGAAATCTACTAGCATGGTGAGACAGCAACAGTCGTCCACGCTAAATTAAAGTAATTTCTTTGTATGATGTACTGGAAGTCTCGGGATAGGCTCCAGCACACCCACGACCCTAGTGAGGACAAGCGTTACTGTATATAGAATGGATGATTGGATCTCTTTTCTGATACAGTATTTACTTTTTTTTTTTTTTTTAATTATCTTCATCATTAAAGTGGGAAAACTGCTTAAAAAAAAAGAGAAATAATTAGAGGATAAGGTAAAAATGTAAATTGGATGATAATGATGACATTATTATTATTAGTAATAATACTGGTGGTAGTAGTAGTAGTAGTGGCATCCAACTTAAACTACGCCACGGCAGGCTAAGATGAGGGGAGTCGAAACACGGGTGACGTGCATGCCAACTTTTGCACTGGCTTGAATATTGTTTATTGTATCGAATCCACAGCGTAGGAAAAGCTGACAGGCACTTACTTCATTTGTCGTGCAAGGCACCTCTTTTAGACAGAACAGCTCTTTCCACAACATGAAGAAGTTGACGATGCATCTTAAACTCACGATTGCATTTCACAGTTGCGCTTCACGGTCAGCAAAAAGTTTCTTCCCTACGCTCACCCCACCACAACATCAAAGCCAAACTAACTACACACAGGTGAGTGCACCTACTAATAAGAAAGACCACTGCCCCCGGTGACACCGCCAATCACTGTGAAAGTGGAGAGTGCGCGCTCTCGGCTTGTGCACGACACACAAGCATGCAGCCCAAAAAGGAAGAAACACTCACAAACACTATATGGCTCCTACAATATTAGTAATGGTGGTGGTGGTGGCAGCGGTAGTGGTAGCAATAGTAAAGTAGCGGTAGTAGTATCTGGCTGACAGAACAAAGTGTATGGGCCTTCATAGTTTTGAGTCCCACTCTGCTCCATTGTCTTTTGCGGTTCCACAGAATTCCATTGTAGGGCTCTGATTATGGCGGCACGGTGGTCGACTGGTTAGCACGTCCACCTCACAGTGCATAGGTCGTGGGTTTGAATTTGGCTCCGGCCTCCCTGTGTGGAGTTTGCATGTTCTCCCCGTGCCTGCGTGGGTTTTCTCCAGGTACTGCTGTTTCCTCCCACATTCCAAAAACATGCATGGTAGGGTTATTGTAGACTCTAAATTGCCCCTTGATGTGATTGTGAGTGTTAATGTTTGTTTGTCTCTGTGTGCCCTGCGATTGGATGGCAGGGTGTCCCCCGCCTACTGCCCATTGACAGCTGGGATAGGCTCCAGCACGCCCGCGACCCTTGCGGTATAGATAATGGATGGATTATTCTATCTGCTGGTAAAGCATGGTATTTCCTTTCATGACACTTTATGTGCCACTACTAAAGAAGAAAAATATTTTCTTCTTAAAACTACTTAA
Organism: Filicampus tigris; assembly: GCF_054856515.1. Classification (NCBI taxonomy): domain Eukaryota; kingdom Metazoa; phylum Chordata; class Actinopteri; order Syngnathiformes; family Syngnathidae; genus Filicampus; species Filicampus tigris. The sequence continues at coordinate 24,063,412 of NC_141224.1, read as the reverse complement.
ACTTAGCAAAACTTAAAACCCATTCCTTGGTTTCAACTCAGCTTTAGACTCTGCCCCTTTTTTTAGGGTTTTATTTGACCTTTGTTTGTTGTTTTTCTCTAATTGTTTTATGTATTTTGTTTGATTCTAATTTATTTACAGCATTTTGTTTCAGGTCAGCTGTTGTTTTTCTAAAGTTGTAGATGTTTGAACCGGAAAAACTGTTTTACACGTCTCTCCTTTTTAACAGACTTCAGATTTTTGGAACAAAAGGCACAGTGTAGCGATTGGGGATGTGCATGAATGCAAACTCATTCGCAGAAAAGATATTACTCCCAAGCAAGTGGACCACATCTGGAAATCAATGACAGCAGCACAGTATGTACTAATCTATCCAATGTTGATTACTGCTATCCTCCATCTTGTGTTTTTTCCTGATGTACTGTATGATTTGACTTTCAGTTTACAGCGCGTGCTGGGTTTAACAACGTTGGATGGTGTATTAAATCCAGCACACGTGAAAGGCAAATACATAGTTCACAACGTCTTCAACATCAATAAGTCGGGCATAGTTGTGTTGGACAAAAATAATGGTAATCGCATAATACTTAGGCTACTTACAATTAGTTTGTTTGTGATGAAATATCTGACTCTTATCACTCTGATTCCCTCTTTCCAGATGACATGCCCTACTGGGTGGTATCGGCAATGAAATGCTTAGCCAACTGTAAGTGTATATGCAATGTTGTACTGTTAAAAAAAAAAAACAACAACACTATATTGACACCTGTTTTTCAGACTTGAGCAGATACATTTGTTTGAAAGATGTATAGAAATTCCACTACATAGAGACACAGGCATTTCTGCAATTATTTTTCCTACTATGAGATCAGTTTAGGGAAAACCCTTCTCTTCCATAACAACGGGGCACCAGTGCACAAAGTGAGGTCCCTGAAAGCATTGTTGGATGAGTTTGGTGTGGAACAACCTGACTGATAAACATTACTTGCATACTCCATCAGTAAAAATACATTACTGTATCTGCACCACAATCCCAATCCTCACCAAAATTCAATAGGTTCTTCCATGGTCGTTGCCAAAATCCTTTACAGCAGTGGGTCTCAAACTTTTCACACCAAGTACCACCATCATAAACAACTTCAAAATACAGTTGTATAGTAGGCCTAAGTGTTAACTAAAATACATTTTTTCATATTTTTTAATTTAATATCATTGTAAAGAACGCAAGACAATGTGACATTATGCAGTTTGAATTCAACTAACACCATAGTTCTTAACCTTTTTCTGAGAAAACAGCTGTTGAAACAGATTTGATCAACACATATTGCACATAAAATTTAAAGAGACACTTGCATGAGCTTAACATTGACACTTATATAAAAGGTTTGCATGTAAAAATGACATCAGTACTAACATGCTCTCCCCAAAAGACTCTGTAGTGATTTAAGGGCTTTTTTTGTGATTAGATTAACGCCAAATTGCCCCGCCCCTCGTTTGCCCGCGGGGCTTGTTATTTTTTCGGTCTCAGTGGTCTACGTCACGGGAGGGAGGCAAGCGTGGTAATATTGCTCGCTTCTGTTGTCTAAAACGGTAACCGATCGCCACCAAAATGCAAATGCACATTAGTACTCTTGTCCACTTCAACCTGTGAAAGTATAAAAGTGTTCTGCACACTAGTTTGGATTTATTGACATAAAACGTGATGTCGTCATGATCACCTCCACAAAATCAAAAATACCTGCATTGGAACACACCATTTCAGCTGTTACATTCCATTGGACGGCGTGTTGTCGGTTGAAAAACTGTGGCCATTCCTCATCCAAATAAATGTGGACGTCCACTCATTCCCACTTCAGTCTCTGTAAATATCCTGAGTGGTGTTAAATGCCTTGCTCGTCCTAACCGTGATCAGCAAAGAAGCAGTGTTTTATTTATTTATTTTTTTAAGCAAAGAAGCGGTTTGCGCTCGTCCCAGCATAAATCTATGTTGCTCTGCTCACTTCCAAATTTCCTCATTCTCATATAAATCAGCTACGCAGAGGTTAATCCTTTTTATATGTTGAAGTGGGCATTATTAGGGATGTCGCTAAACTCGTGTCAACTCTCAGGAAGCAGATTGCAGGCTGGGAGCGAGCAGCAGGCAGCCATCAGGCAAGCATGGATTTTCATCCCTCCCCAGCTAACAGTAGGATAACGGCACAGCTAATAGCAACAACTAGCTTCAGGCCGTTAAAACAAAAGGCGTTAGCACAACAACATTAGCTCTTTACTGTCTGTTCAGCCTGCGTCGCTCTTCATGTTGCGTTATGTTTCGGCTGCTACATTTCAAATTGAACGGCGTGTTGCAGGTCTGAAAACTGGCCATTCCTCATCCAAATAAATGTGCACGTCTACTCATTCCCACTTCAGTCTCTGTAAATATCCTGACTGGTGTTTAATGCCTCGCCCGTCCTATCCGTCATCAGCAAAGAAGCAGTGTTTTTTTTTTTTTTTTTTTTTTTTTTTAAAGAAGTAAAGAAGCAGTGTGCGTTCAGCTTAAATCTATGTAGCTCTGCTCACTTCCACATTTCCTCATTCTCATATAAATCAGCCACGGAGATGTTAATCGTTTTGATATGTTGAAGTGGGCATTAGTAGAGATGTCCACATAAATTTTAGTGCCAATTGATCACCGTTTTTGGACATTATAAGCAATGAAAGTACAATGATTTCCAATGGAGGGTTTGTAATCGGTTCCTCCAGTGACTCCGACAGAACAAGGATAGAACAGTAGGGGGCGCGGCCATTGTCCTCATTAACAAGGGGTGTTATTCATGGAGTCATTTATTTCCTAATTTCTCCAAAATGAATGGATAAAATAGAAAATGACAACTTTTTTCATTTTCCTGATCAAAAAATATATAAAATGAACTTGTTAGTGAAAACAACACCATCCCTTTAAGTAATTGCCCAAATTTCTCCAACATAGTACATATTTTACACTCTACTTTGTGCTTCGTTTCTTTATGCATCCTGGCCTCCTTGTCCAATCAAAAAAATCATACTGGGTTACCTTCATGACCGTCCAGACAATGGGAAATTACAGAACTCAGAAACAATCTGCTCGACACAACTGCCGGCTTGCAGCAATATTCAATGATTATCTGACATACCACCGAAGAGAGCCCTGCGTAGTGCGCATACCACCAGTGCGTACCAGACTTTGAGAGTCACTGCTTTTTTTTTTTTTTTTTTTTGTTATCCTGCCATTTCTGACCATGTCAAAATGACTGTTGTCAACAGTCATTAAACGAACAAAGCTAGTACTTTTGTGCGGTACTATATTTCGCACTGGTAATTTCAGTGTGTTGAGAGAACTAAAAATTGAAATGTTGTTTTCTGTTTAAGGGCCGAATGGCAATGACACCAAACAACCAGTGTACCCAGGATTTGAGAGGGATGTCCTGAAAACAGTTGCAGACTACTATCAGCGACTCAAAGAACCCCTACTGACTTTCCATCTTTATGAAGTCTTTGTCAACATTCTCAGTGAGCTATTCTGAGTCATTTTATGCGTACCGACACGAGTGAAAATGTTTATTCTTTCCTCTCCAGGCCTGCTACAGGAGCAAGACTTGGCCACTGAGGCTCTTCAAGTCAGCACTCTTTTATTGCCGCCGCCCAATCGTCGACATCTTCAGCTATTGCTGAGACTCATGGCGCGGGTCTCCCAGAACCCCCACCTGCCGCCACTCAATGACGCTATTGCCACCCGCACACTGGTATGGATTCCTAAGAGTTATTTGCTTCATGTGTTTCATCAATGTACGTATATACTGTACAGTACCAGTCAAACGTTTGGAAACACAAACAATTCAGTGTTTATACATTATTTAAAAAACGAAAAAAATCCTGAATTGTAGATTAATGAAGTCACCAACATTGAAGAAATACTGATGGAAATCATTCAAATGCGGACAACTTTACAGCGTGTGTTGGTAAAAAATTCATCCGGTCGCACGAGTGCGAGTACATGTTTTAATTAGTGGTGCAGCTAATCATCTTTGATCTGTGATTCGTATCGCACAGATCACACGCTATGGTTGGGCCACACATGGTCTGCAGATTGTCTGGTTAAAAAAACAAAACAAAACCAAAAACGCACTGTTACGTGAAGGCAGCATGTTCAATGTCAGCTGGTGGCTCAATCTGTTTTCTTTGTATGATGTTACATTTAACTTCATTAACTTTAGCCATCATAGATATAATGCAAGCACCGGTGACTGTAATTTATCTCCTGTGCTCACCCCTGCCTAGATGGTGCAAATGTTCTCGCACTGCGTTTTGGGTTCTCCAGATGAGATGGACTTGGATGAGCTGCTTGCCTCAAAACTGGTCACTTTCATGATGGAGCACCACAACACCATCTGCCAAGTGCCCGACAAGCTGCGCCGCCAAGTTGAGGAGCACCTTTCCCACCTCCGAAGAGTTCAGGTCCGTCATTTAGGAATGTATGAATATGATAAATAAGTCAAAGGTGCGATACCCAGTGCTCTTTTTCATAATTAGCGATTACAGTGCTGTGAAAAAGTATTTGCCCTTTTCTCAAATGCTTACTTTTTTGCATTCCATTTCTCATCTGTTCTTGATTTTTTTTTTTTCAGGGAAGTTGGCGCGGGTGGTCATAACCTGTTGTTGCCGCATTTTGCCCAACTTATTTATTTATTTATTTTTTTTTAAGCGAAAGTCAACACAAACAAACATATTTTTCAAGAATATGTTCTATGCAAGCCCACTAGTTGAAACAAGTCATTCTGATAAACATTGCGTTTGTGGAATAAGTGTTAATCTACCCGTTTTTTGCCATCTCTGGGGGCGGCCATTTTCTCACTTCTGTCGACTGAAAATGACATCAAAACTAATCAGAAAGTCGTGTTTCAACTAGTGGGCCTAGTGTCTTTAAGACAGGTTCTATTTAAGTGACTATTTTATTGAACAGGTCTGGAAGTAATCAGTCTTAGGTGTGATCAGTGAAAATTAGTTCAGCTTTCCCCCAACAATTGGATTAGCCACATTTAATTCATGCATGCCAAGTTCTTTTTCACACAGGGCCCGATAGATTTGAATAGCCGCCTCTAATTTAAAAAATAAATAAATACCCGGGCCCACCCATGGCTCCGCCCCTGTCATACATACCCACAACCCTTTTGTTATTTAAAGTTAAGGGTGTAAATATACCTGTATGATTTTATGAGATCAAGCTTGCATACAATGTTTGAGGTGGAGTTGATTTGGGCTAAAGGCAAACATTTATTGGGTGTTCATTACATGCACAGAGACATCATTTCCCTTTGTTTTGTTCTTCCCCACCAGATTAAATATGCAGGTTCTGATACAGACTTCAGCACATCTCCATCATTTTATAAACAGATTAGCAGGGTGGAGTCAGAGAAGCCAAAGGTGATTGGTACCCAGACTCCCCTGCAGGAGCTACTTGAAGGCCTGATCTCTGACAAAGAGCTTCCTGCCAAGGACAAAAAGAAAAGACTGAAACAGGTATGCCTTCATGTGAACAAATAATCATCTAACATGCCAGTTTATATTATGCAACAACCTTCTATTTGACTTTGCTAAGTAATACACCTACTTTTATTTCAGTTTCAAAAATCTTATCCCGAAATCTACCGCAATCGATTCCCCTCTGAGGAAAGTAGAGCCGCTGTCATGCCGGAGAAAAATCCTCGCTTCAAACCTCACCTCATGTTTTTCAACCTCAAGAAACCATCCAACCCTTTTCAGAGGAGCTGGAGTTTTAGGACGTAAACTACCACCACTGACTCTGGTGTAGTTAAGCATGACGTGACACCCCAGACTGCTTGTTAAACAAAATTGTTTGTTTCAAAGGTTGGAAAGAGTTAGACACTTTCCCCAAAAGTGTTTCTTAACTTTGTTGTGTCAGTTAAATTCATTATGGGCCAGTCAGATCAACAAATAGGCTGCAGTGCTGCTGCAAAAGATTCAAATAAGTTGTGCTCGCTTGACAAGCAGGGTGGGAAACTGCCAAAGGAGGAGTATATCTGATCTTCAAACTTTTATTTTCTGCTTACACTTGAAAAAATATGTTCAGTATTATTATGACAAGATACGGTTTTAACCATAGTGGTTAAGAAAGTCCTAATATAACAGAAAAAAACTGGATGAAAGCACTAACCATACTGAAAATTGCAAATAATAAATTGTTTTACAATTTTTTTTTAATGTTTACAATTAACTAGCACTCAAAGGACCACTGTTGTTTGTTACAATGATTTCAAGTAGTTGAGTACTTGTTGTGATGTACAGTAATGCAAATTAAAATTCCACTCAAGGGAAATATATGCATTTCAAAAATATTGTAGTGTTACTGTATGGCCTAAATGTCATTGCATGGACGAAAAGGTTTGTTAAATTACTGCTGTATTCAGTAAGCAAACTATACTATATACATTTTTTTTCTATGAAATTAGCTGGTAAACGGTTGCATGTTTCATTTGTAATGATCATGAGTTTGTTTTGTTTTTTCATTATTTGATGTACAGTAATGTAATTTTTTGCTGTACACGTGTCAACGTTTGCCTGGAAAGGGTGTGTTTCAGATGATGTAAATTCTATAAATCACTGTGAGAATCAGCAATTTTCACCCTTTTCTCTTAAAACAAATGTTAGATCTTATTTGATGTGCACTCTCAAAACATGTTTTTCTTTTTTATATACATAGATAAGGGGCACACTGTTGACTTTCTTAGTCGGTACATATTTCAATGTATTATAAACTAAAGTATTTTTAACACTATTGTGTTGTCAATCATGTTCAATTTAAGTGTGTCTTAAGAGATGTTTGATTTTCATAATTGTTAATATTCTTGATTAATACACTCAAACCACTGGAATTATAATACTGGAACAACTGTTACACTTGAAGGTTGACTTTACTGTAAAACATTTGATGCAGATTAATTCTGTAAATTTTAACTGTATTTTGGTTTGTCCACTTAGTCTTCTGATACCACAGATTAAGGGCATTATTTCGCACAGTAGGTTCAGAGCATAACTATGATCTATTTTTTTAATGTAATAAATGCTGCTGTAAGATTAAAAAAAAAAAAAAACTGTCTCTGTGTATATGTTTGTATTTTGTTTAGATGGTATGTAGATTATAATATATTTTCATTTCTACCCATTGCAGGCATAGCGTCAAAATTGTCCAAGACTGTCTAGGTTTGCCTTTTGTATATGAACTCCCCCACACCCATAAAGATAAGTCTTGGCATTTAGCATCAAAATGTTAACTGCGGACCCTTTTCATTGAGTTCCAAGTTGGGCCCACTTTTTCGGTGTGTGGCGTTATTTTGCTTGTTCACTGATTTCAGTATATTGCTATCATAAAAACATGATATTATTAACTTCACTTGCCAGAAGACATCTAAGTTCCAAGACCGTGTTTTATTCAAAGACCGTTTGGAAATTCATTCAATTCGTCCAGCAACCTGAAGCAAACGATGATTTTCTTGATCTGGTTTCAGTCAACAAAGGTAGTATTGATTGTCAGAAAGACAATTATTTTTTGGTGTGCCATGAAAGACTTACATCATTCACCTATTAGCTCTGAGGCAGTTGCTATTTGCTTATTACATTGTGTGTTACTGTATGTGCTTGAGTGAGGCACTGCCAACTGAATTGAACTGTACTGTACTGAAGGTCCACACTAGTTCTCCATAATGGGCTTGTGGGAAAAGACTTTCAGCTTTGGCTTTTGAAAGGTTGACAGTGCCCATGTATTACACAATCACATTGACCTTAAAATGATCCAAAACAGAAAAAAAATGTACCTTTGTTTTAGGTTGTACTGTCATATAATACAGAAGTACAGTATCTCTGTATCATATAGATACATATGTATGTATATATATATATATATATATATATATATATTAGTGCATAAATATATATATATTAGTGCATATATATATATATATATATAGTGCATATATATATATATATATATATACATACAGTGCATATATATATATATATACACACACATATATATATACACAGTGACTTCCACAAACCCACTTAAGGCTTTTCTGCGAAAGTCAAATCAGTAACAAGCTGATTCAGCCGAATAATACTTTTGATCTAATTACAATGTTCACTTAGCAACTGATATAGCGGCAAATCTTGTTGCTCAATGTTGACTTGAATGAAAACGACTCAGTTGAAAGCATCCTTCAAATAGTTTGGTTCTTGTCCTGTTCTATTTTCGTTTTTGTATATATATTTTTTTCATTCCCATTTTCATTGCGGAAATCTTTGCTTTGCATAGTTCCCTTTTCTTCATATCCTCCCACATTATCTGTCCCTTCCAGCTGGATTGCTGCAAGATATAATCCTCTTTTCTCCCTTCTTGACTGGTTGTTCCTTGGTATCCCCTCATCGTTTGGATTTTTCTGAAGTTGGAACGTTATTGTTAACTGAACACAGCTAAACAGTGTCACTTTGGCTGATTGTAAAACTGCCAATAAATCATTTTGTATCCTGAAAATATTAGATCATGGGTCTCAAAGCATAAGTTTGTGAAAAGAAAAAAACAAAACAAAAAAAAATATATATATATATATCCTTTCATCATCTTACAGACTGAAATTTATTAATTAACTTTACCTAAGACTTAAAGGAGTAAAAAAAAGGGAACTTCTGGAGATGTCACACTCTTTTATTATTGAATTAAAGCGAATACGACTTAATGTGTATCACCTTCACTTTATTATTTCAAGAATATATGTTCCAATACTTTTGCTCATCTAAAAAGATGATGTTCCATTAAAGTTATGTATCCAATTCAGATGAAAATACCCAGAAATAAAAGATGAAATGTTGATCTCTTGTCTCAAGTCCATCGTGATGACACACCCAAATAGTTTGAGTCTATTTCCAATACTTTTGGAGGGGTGTTTAAATTTTTTTTTTTTTTTTTTTAACTTTCTGTGGGAATGGCCAATGTCTGTGTCGTATACAGTACCTCTCATATAACAATCAGCCATCTGCGACTTGCCATTGTCACAGAGCCCACTACCGGTACTTGTTTTTTTGTAGTTTAAAAGAACACTTTTCCTGTCAGAAGTGTTCACACTATTAAATCAAAAATGTCTTGCATAATATTTCTTGGGATCAGGTCAAGACCTTATATTACAATAACAGCAAATGCCCTCTTGTGTGATTAACAAAACAAACTTTTGATGGAACCCCACTGATGGGAACTTTCTCTGTTATTTCCCTTCAACCCGTTGTGGGACAAAGGAAGTCTAAATCATCAGTTTGCACTGTCACTGGGAATGAAGACAAAGCTCCTTTTATGGAAATGAAGTTAAATGGAATGAGCAAACTAAATTTCAATTTAAAGTAAACACAAGGGAATTTTAAACATGAAAACCACAGACTAAAATTGTAATAACAAAATATGTGTTTGTGGAAATACCACAGAATTTAATGCATACACTGCATAAAGAAACAATCCTGAAGGAATTGAGCTTCTCTTTCTTGCGGCACAGAGAGCAGAGAAAGACAAGAATGTTTTTGTTGTTGTCGTTTTTTGGGAGGGGTGAGGGCAGGGGGTATCAATGCTGCTAATAACAAAGATTATACAAACCTCATATACATTAACTGTAAAAGTGTACAGCTATAGTAAAAAAAATCAAACATAAAACTCTAACAGACCATCTTTATTTTGCGTCCTAACATCAGCAGCATGCTTTTGTGTATGCACAACTTTCTCAACAAGGTCAACATTTTTTCTCTATTTATATTTGACACTGTTTACAGAATAGGGCCACTATTATCGCAAAAAAGTGACATGTGTACTTGAACTTTTCATGTCTGTCTACCTAAGAATATATTATACAATAACACATACAATCAATTCTATAATCATGATCAATTAGGACATAACATAGCAACCAGAGCTGGGCAGTCCGTCCCGTGGCCGGACCGGTCGGACACACCGGCCCGGCCGGACGCCCATTTTTGGGGCCGAGGGCGGGGGTTGACACGTTTGAAGAAAAGGGTTCGACAAGGACAAGCAAGGGCGGAATTGGATTCTAGTCTGACCCACTAATCAGCCTTCATGTGTGTGGCGTGGTCACGAGGCGGCCAAATTTTATCTCATCCTACTCGAAAGGCTTCTTTAGGTCTCTTTATACTCCTGCGTCGGCGCGGAACGGGGCCGGAAGGGTACCTAGGTCAAGGGCGGAGGGTCGCGGCCGGACCGGCAAAAAAGGTTCCTAGTGCCCAGCTCTGACAGCTACAAAAAAACAATTAAAAAGGAAGGCTACTGAGCAATCATGCACAGCTTTACAAATCCAAGATATTTTCTCAGTGGAGAAATTCAAACTAATATGAGACTTTTAGACAGATTATGTAAACATTACACTGGTCAACAGCAAATTTTAACCAAAGATGACTTTATGTGTCCCTAAACCTATTTTTGACACTGGTTTGGAAAATGTCCTTACTTTTTTTCTAGCACATCAGGTTTTTTAGATATTTTCATTTTGTTTGTTTTGAATATTGACCAATAAAAGCTTGCGCAACACAGATTTTACCATGCGTCGCCATTTATAGATTTGACATATCAGAAAAAAATCCACTGCTGCACACCCTTAATTCATAAAATAATTACTCAATATATTATTATATTACATATTAATAAAAATAATATTATGCCTGATGTGTTAGAGAAAAAACAAGGGCAGATTCTGAATCAGCACAAAAAAAATCATCTGATTAAAAAAATTGGTAACATTTTTCTGACCAATGTTAGTCTTTAATATTTACAGTAGATACTATTTAACAAACACGTGTTTTCTTCATGAACAATGATGCCTTTTTTGAAGCAGTCTGAAAAAGAAAACATGAACATGAATTTTCTATACATTTTTTTTGTAAATTAGATGAACAGATAAATCTCCATAGATAAAAGCTACATATTCCAACCCCAAACCCTGCTGTAAGATCTCACAAGACTTAAGCAGGAAATAGCACACCAAGTCTATCACATTCCAGTGCTCATGCTGTTGGAGTATGCATGCTGCAGCAGCAAGTTACAAAAATTGTTGTGTCGCAGCCCACTCCACATTTTTTTTTTCATGAAATGAATCTTCAAACATTTTGTTTTCATGAACAATTCTAATAAGTGTACCGAGAAAATGAGCTGAATCTAGCATGGACTTACGCTAGTAGTAGAGGGTTACTTTTGAAAACGTTGTGTTATCGCTGAATTTTACAGCTAGATCCCTCACGGTTCTGACATCTGAAGCAACAGTGGCACTAGCCATTGGTGAGAGAAATCTTCACTTTTGGGTATAGTCAACGTCAGTCGACTGGTTGGCAGCCAATTGCAGGGCACATTTGACGGACAACCATTCACACTCATATTCACACCGGCATTTTGTTTAAGCGGTAACTGTTTTCATGAGTCCACTTTCTATCACAAGCGCAGACTTAATGTGAGAACGCCAGCTGTTGCAGCTTCGTGAGAAAACAATTCAATCCCGCTACATTGCTAACTACTTTATGAACTGCTTCAGATGTGAGGCTATGAGCAATCTCAAATGCTCTGAGGCGTATTAGTACCTACAGTACCAACACAATAATAAAGTTTTGTTCAAAGAGGTTGGACACAGTCTTATTTAGCTTAAAGCAGACGTAGGAGCCAGGCAAAGCCACAACTTCCTACTGGAGGTTAATGACTGGGACGCTAAATGTAAACAAGCTTCACGTCGCAGGATGTCATAAAACTGCGATCAATCTTCAAAGTTTATGTGAACATCTCTACTTATGTCAACCTCAGCCGCTGCAAACATTAGAACGGTCGTCTCCAGTGTTTTGACATGTATGTGCATGTTCCTCTCCACAGGCATATTCTAAAGCTTACTGACAAAAGCGTCGCTGTCCATGAAATCCAAAATATTGTGCCGATCCTGCTAATAATTTCAGAGGTTGACTAATACTAATGTTTCGTGTCTCCCACGCACATAAACACCATAGCTGATGTTCTTGTGACACTTGGCACCCGGTGAATCTGCTCTGGTGGTTTGTCGAAATACAAGCACATTATCACAAAGTTCAATGCGTGTGTTTCGCTGTGCTCTTTGTCCGCAAAATGAAAAGGAGCACAGGTACAACGTTGACGTGGTCTTTTCAAACAAAGGCTCAGGTAATGCTTGCTGCAATTGTGACAACAACACTGTCTCCGCGTCCGGGGTTCCAGTCCAAAACATTGCTCTTGTAGTCACAGATTCAACTTGTTCTGCTTGTTAGTAGCCTACAACCCGCCAACAGCGCAACAAGTGCAGACATTCTTCAATTATTGTGAGAAATAATGAACATGAGAAGTGTCTTCACTAACAGTAATTTATAGTTAAAGGTAATTTGCAGAGCTGGGCAGTCCGTCCCGGGGGCGAAACGGTCCGGCCCTCCAGCCCGGATGGATGCCCACTTTTGGGATGGAGGGTGGGGTGGGGTGACACGTTTTAAAAAAGGGGCGGACTAAGCAAGGGCGGAAGTAGATTTTAGTCCAGAACACTAATCGGGGCCGATCATTTTTATGAATAAGGATGGAGGGACGAGGCCGGACCGGCAAAAAAAGGGTCAAGTGGTGTTTGGTAATTAGGTTATTTCAGAAGTGTGTATCAAACTGATGGCCCTTTGCATTAATCAGTACCCAGGAAGGCAAGATTCAAACACTGAGCCTTAGAACTGTGAGGCAGATGTCGTAAGCACAAGGCCGCTGTTCTGCCTTGATGAGTTTTAATGGTACACAAAAAAATGTTTGAAGCTAAAAAAAAAAAAAGTTGGCTATTCTTCCTGTAAAATTGAGTTGCTTGATCCAAATCTAATACAGTGGGATTTTCACTTAGTGAAGGTAAGAATCAAGACACACAAACTATCAGCAAGTGTCAGTGAAGGCCTGGCAAAGCATCTTCGTGAAGGAAAATCATTGTAAGTACCGGTTGTGACATCAAAAATGGAGCCTTCACTCTTCATTGTTACATTGCGTCAATACCCAGCACAGTTCTTCATCAAGGATGAACATTCAAAAGGCTTGCTTAGCTAATGACATTGTTTTGATTTGTGAGGGTGCATACCTCCATTTAAGATTTTCCCAAAATGAGAAAGATTAAACAAGAGCAGACTACAGTTGAAATCATTATGTATGATATGAAAACATTGTTCAAATAATATAAACCTTGCAACGCTTATGTGGAACAGCCGTGGAATCATCCACGGAATATCTGCAATTTCGCCCTGTCACTGTGTCCTTCAATTCAGTTTTAGTTTGACAGTTACCGTGGATAGTATGTACACTTCTGGACGCACCTTAAAAATCAAACATTGGTGCAGTTCGTTGAAGGCGGTGCATCTGCCTTGCTGCGGATCTCCTTGATCTCATTAAACGGCACATCTTCTGTGCCAATCTGGCATTTGAACACCTGCTTATAAGCCTTCCTGAAGTTTTCTGACAAGAAGGCATAGATAACTGGGTTGACAGATGAGTTGCTGTACGCCAGGCAATGGGCAGCAATCCGCAGCAAAAAGGAAGCCTGGTTCAGTGGGAAGGTCCCGAACTCGACCCAGAGGTGAACCACGTGGTGAGGGAGCCATGACAGACAGAACACCACCACCACAACCAGAACTGTCTGAGCAGTCTGGAAGCCGCCACATGAGGAGAAAAGAACACAGGATGGTGTTAGTGCATAATCAGCCTCCGGGTCACAGGTAACTGAAGTGAAGCAAATTCACTTGAGAAAGTCTGGTTGTTGTTCATTGTTGTCTCTTATCTCTCGCTTCATCAAATGCATAATGAATCCGTTTCAATCAATTAGTATCCCACTGAGGCTCTTGAATACTGAGGAGTTAAGAATGAGAAACGTATTCCGTAAGTGGGATGGCACAGCCGGAAGGAAATGTTATTCAAAGTTCATAAAGGTCATCTCAGGCTTGGTAAAATTCAAAGTGAATGTCAAAGGTGTACAGGAGAAGAAGAGAAAGGTTACATGCGTTGCCTTGCAGTTGACACCCAATTACCTTTTATCAGAAAAGGTTTGATAAAAGTTAAGGATTCAAAACATTCAAAGATTCAAAATTGAAAGTGGGCAGTAATGAATAACATGACATCACACTGTGCCCATCAGACAAATATTATTGTGGTCGTGCCATTCCAAAGCAAAGTGTCTGATGGGGATTGAACAGTGAAGAGATGCACGTAATTACTTATGCAAAACTGTTAGTCAGGCAGCTGGAATGTGTCAGCGATTTAAAAAAAAATAAAATAATGCACAGTAAAATAATTACTGTTCACGCATTCTCATCTGAAACAGTCACAAGCCTTATTCCAGAACTAATTAGTCTCCATTGTGGGATTGAAGAGCCTGGAAAAGCGTGACACTTTTCCTTCTGTTTTGTTTGAGAGAGGCTATAAATGGCTGCCAATCACATTCAAATGAAACAACAATTGACATGATGTCTTTGGTCCGAAACAATACCCGCAAAGTGGGCAAAAGTATCGGCACACCGGGCAAAATGAAGAGGGAAGAAAATAGAACATGTTTGTGGTCAGAAGTCACCGATGTGGGATGAGAGGGCACGCTGGCTCGCAAATTGCTGTTCAAGTTTCATGCCATTGCGTAAAGGTCAAGGCTTGAAATATTTTTCCAAGGTCCATCTAAGCACGCTCAATGAAAAGGGCTATCTCCGAGACTTATCTTATCAGGATTTACCCACATTTATAACCCTAGCCAGATTGAGTACCGGTCGGTACATAGTTAAGGGGCGTGTCCAAAAACATCTTTCCAAATTGTGTAGCGACATTAGGTCAATATTGTCCAAAGGCTCTTCTGCAGCCTCGACACACAAACACAGCAGCTATGGAAAGCTTCCCACCGTTTTGAGAAGTTACAAACAGCGCTTTGTTTCGCTAGCCTCCGGTAACATTTCCGCTCGGCCGGCCGATGTCAACGTTGTGGACCCAGTGAGCCATGGTGGCGGTGGGGTTTTAGTAAGGGCCGGATTATGGAATGAACAGTGAACACAGGTGCATTTTATTGATGGCATTTTGAGTCCACGTGAGGAGATCCTGAGACCCGTTGTTGGATGACATAAAATCGAGTTACATGCGGAAGAAAACCATCTTTGTCGTCTCCGAAGCATTCAGTACCTCTCTTCTGTTTACAGAGTGCTTAAAAATGTGGACTATTTCATAATTCTCCATAACAATTTGTGCAACTCATCTGGATGCCAAGAATTCATTCAAAAACATTGCTTGCCAAGTGACCTGAATAAATCTTTATAACCAAAACTCTCAGATGTCTTTCAGATGTTCTGTTTATCTGAAAGTGTTTCGTAACTAGAGTAGAAATAATTGTCGCATTACAGGGACGATGAAGAAAGGGCTACTTTATGTTCGATTTGGCTTTTGAGAGCGCTGGATATTCCTCAGTAAGCGTCTTTCGACTAAGCAAACAGCATTTCACAACAACAGTGGGAGTTACCTTGCTCTGTCCTGCTGTTACCACTAAGTCAACAAATGCATAAGACAGATATGTGAGTGCAATCATGACAGCATGCAAACGTCATTAAAACAACAAAAATGAACTGGTCATATTCAAGTGGCTTTTTAGCTTTTCACCATGAAATTGTCACTTATGAAAAGCATTTGGTCTTAAAAATATTTCACAGTTCACAACTTCAGGGGGAGCCTTGGAGTTTTTAAAACTAATTCTTTCTTTATTTCTTATTGGTAAATTTGTTGATGCCCAGATTTCGAATATGTAAGCCGGGGTCACCAATAGCCCCCTGGCACCAGCTTGACCCAAAAGGACCACATTACTAGCCTGGGCCTGTTCAAAAGTAGCTCACCAGTGAGGGGATATTGTGATTTTCTAGGAATGCTGTAGAAGTCATCATATGAAGATGTTATCACTTGCCCAGATTTACAGAATAAAAGTGTTGCATGTGGTTGAATGTGTTTACTTAAGAATGTGGTTGTTTCCCACACCTCAGTGTTTTTCACAAAGTAGATATCAGGTTGTGCCGCTGCACTGACCAAAGAACACACACACACCCCCACACACACAACATACGGACAGACACATGGGCGCAGATAGCAGGGAGGACACGCCCCGCCACCTTCATGATGACTGCACTATGCTGCCCCAAATCATCACCATCGCCAGGGGCGGAGCTACATGGGGTGGCCATGAAAAAACCTTGTTACTCTCTGGCCACACCCCTGACCACACCCACACTTAGGGGAACATTTTGTAACTGTGATGATTTTTCTGCCAGTTTCACATGGACATAGACATAGACCCCTTGATACTCTGCTACATGCCTTTTTTTTAAATGCTAACTACATATTTCAAGAATGATTGTACAATTGATCTCAATTGTAAACTCTTGAAGAATCTGTCTTAAGTTAAGGAATGTTTGAACCAGGGGCGGAGCCAGAACGTGGCTAATATACGACACATCGTATATTCAAATAAAATGACAAAGTAAATAACACGAAGTTCAGTTCTTCGTTAGACAACCACAATTATGCCATTCTTAATATTCAATAAAATAAAAAACATGACAAAACACAAATTAATAAATAATTTGATAATAATTTTCTAAAAATTGAAAAGCATATATTTTTCATAAATCTCGCTGGGTGGGCAGTCTGTCAATCTGGGTGGGCCTGTGCACACCCAGGCCCACCCATGGCTCCGCCCCTGGTTTGAACGCACAAGAACGTGCTTTATGTGCACAAAAGGATGGGGGGTTTTTTTGTTTGTTTTTTTGCAAGAACTCAGAATTATATTTTGTGTAAAAGTGTATTATTTCTTCAGTTTTTGTCCATGCACTACACTCAATCATGCATTCCCCGGCTGCTGAACTCACTGCTACCATATAAGAACAATACGACATGGCCCCTTTTGATTTGCATACCCATAGATCAGTGATTCCAAACCACATTACTATGCCATAAGAGATAGTTGTGCTCGGGGAAACTATCCAAGATCAATTATTTGGACAAAAAAATGTTTATTTTCTATTTTTAAGAAAAGTATTGTTACTGTAGTTGATCAATGCCAACTACTTAGGCTATAGTAACAGGCAGAACAATCAATTGCTCTTCCACTAGATGACACAGGGTACAAATTAACCAGTTTGTCCACTTTTTTGAATCGTTTTACTAAGTGGTGTACCATGAATTTTTTCCCCGCTGTAAAATATGTGCCCTTGCTCCAGAAAGGTTGGGAAAAACTGCCATAAATAACACATGAAGCCTGAACTTATAATACATAGTGGCCTGAAGCGGGAATCCTGCAATGGTACCACCCCTTCACTTCATTTATTATTATTATTCATTATTATGCTGCTGAAACTTTGGGCATGAGAAAACTTTTTTAAAAAAACCATAACTCGCTTGATTCTTAAGCGATTTTCATGCGGTTTATTTTGCTGAAATCGTCAGACATATGGTTGAAAATGTATCTTCACTCAAAAATGTCGTCCTTTAAGACAGCAGTTAGATGCATGGGACCCACACGTATTCAATATTAATGCTATATATTATATATCAAAATATCTTGTATTATTATACAAATCAAATACCATATCCAGAAAATCCTAGAAAAATAAGCAATTTGATTGCCTGATTAAATTTCAATTTCAAAGGAGTGCTTTACCTCTCTCTCTCTCTCTCTCTCTCTCTCTCTCTCTCTCTCTCTCTCTCTCTCTCTCTCTCTCTCTCTCTCTCTCTCTCTCTCTCTCTCTCTCTCTCTCTCTCTCTCTCTCTCTCTCTCTCTCTCTCTCTCTCTCTCTCTCTCTCTCTCTCTCTCTCTCTCTCTCTCTCTCTCTCTCTCTCTCTCGCTCCCTCTCCCTCTCCCTCTCCCTCTCCCTCTCCCTCTCCCTCTCCCTCTCCCTCTCTCCCTCTCTCCCTCTCCCTCTCTTCTTTTAAATGACCTCAAGAAATCACTCATCTCATTTAATTGCTGTATCTTTGAGTGCGCGATCCTACTATTCTAAATATAGTCAGCTATAGTATACAGTTCAACTCTGTGCTCGACAGTGCAATGTTGATCAGCCCATCACACATATGAGGAAATTCTAAATGGCATACATACCTTTTTCTTTGATGCCTCAGACTTCTTGGACATATTCCTCAGCTTTTTGTGCAAATGTTTTAAAACCTGCAAGCAACAACACAAAGAGATAATTGCTCGGTTATGCCCATAATGAGCAAATGACCAATGTCCATTCGCTTACCTTTGAATAGCAAAAAGATATGAGCAGCAGTGGCAAAACGTAGCCAAAAACAAAGGTACAAACCACATAGACCTTTTTCTGGTTTTGGTCTGGCCACACTTCCCAGCAAAATGTTAGATTTTCTCCCCCGTGAAAGATGTTCTGGTAATACATGATGGGCGCTGCCATGGCTAGAGAGAGACTCCAAATGACCACCACGCCGATGAAGGCATGTTTGGCCACCCTGATGGTGGAGGACTTTCTGGAGTGTACGATGGCCACGTATCTGTCTACAGACATGGCCGAGAGTGTGAAGATGCTGACCAGCATGGACACCGTGAAGAAATAGTGGATGAATTTACAAATGAATGCGCCCAGGACCCAGGTGGGCATCATGTAGATGGTAGACTGGAAGGGGATGCAAAAGAGCAGGTAGGACAAGTCCGCGATGCTCAGGTTGAGGATGAAGATGTTCGTGGTGCTGCGTGGTTTTCCCGGCTTGCTCCTGGCCAGGACGGTGATCACCATGGAGTTACCCAGAACACCGAGCACGAAGATGAGACAAAAAACCACCAGCGTGATGAGATTATCCGTGCCGATCCCGAATAAAAGTTTCTCTTCTTCTGTTCGGTTAAGATTCCACGGCTCTTCCATGAGCCACACCGACTCTGTAAGATTCATGATTTACTTCTGAACTCGGAAGGTTGCCAGACGAATCGGCCCGAGTTCTTTCTGCGCCTCCGCTTCTCTGTGCCTCGTATTTTGTTCGAATAGATGTCAGCTGTCAGCCTTCCAGTGCGTCACGGGAGCTCCCGCATGAACATTCTCAGGAATCGCGACGATTGAGCTTTTCGAAATCCCACGGTGCACTCCTGTAGTTGCGTGTCAATACATATTACATTGAATCAGTCAAGATTTCTTTGGAGCATTAATCAGCCCTCCAAATGTGACTCGATCTCCAAGTGCACACCTGATGCGTGCGCACCAAATGCGCGCAATCACTCTGAGGTTTTTCTTTTCTTCCCCTGCACTTTTCCCACCCTCTCATATCTGGGGCTGGTCGGAGCACACACGTCATCAATTAGCATATTTTTCATGCATTCTTTTTTTAACCCCTTTCTTTTCTTTGTGTAATATATTTAAATTGTACTATCTGCCTTTAATTCTCTCTGTGAAGAAACATCAATTGTCATGTGATTGGATTACAGTTAGATTCTCTAGGACCCACAAATGCTCGGAATCGTGCATGCTCATCGGGAGATGACGCAAGTTATCTCAGAAACATCAATTTCTGCCTCAACATAGTCTACACATGCACAGTAATCACATCCAAAAGTCTGCCTTTAGAATGGTAACAATGGTCAATGTTTAGAGCAGGGTGTCAAACTCAAGGCCTGACCTGCCACTCCCAGGGCTGTAAAGGCAAATTATCTAAATCAATTTGTTTGCTAATTTGTTTGTTAATTACCACAATTGCAAATTGTCTTTGCTTTCAAAAACACTGAGATATTGCAGGCATATTTTGTTACCAATTGTTAGGGTTTTCATGTAGGAGGACCCAAATGCAGGAGGCAAAAAGCATGTGCAACATAAAGTATTTAATCTTGACTTTGAACAGTGACGCGGGGGGCTTAGACAAGACAGGACAGAACAGACGAACCAACAAGGGCTGAAGGAAAGCTGGCAACTAAATACAGACAAGTTAACGATACAACGAGGAACACCTGGACAAGACACAGAGGGTAGGAGGAAGCTGGTTGGTTAACACAAGGCACTGGGATGACAAGCCCAGGTGGACTCAATAACTTAACGAGAGACAAAGGGACACAAGGAAAAGCATGAAACTAAACTCAAAAACTAAACTCAAAACACCAGACCATAACGCCAATCCTCCTTTTAAAGCAGCACTGGGCAACTCTTTCGATGAAACATTGACTTACAAGCAGTTGAATGGGACTTTTGTCATGCCCTGTCTGTATTGTTTTTATACTGGCACTAAGCAACTTTGAGGAGGATGGGAGCAACCCTGGCACACAACAAAATATACAAATGTCCTGAATTGCTTTACAGCATACTCACTTCCTCCTTTCGCTATAAAGGCCTAGATAGACCAAACCGACGGTGGGGGTCGTGAAGCGTTGTGGCGTCTGAATGCGCCGTCTCATTGGTGTAGTGACCACCGTCGTAGTGTCGTAACTCGTCCT
Source organism: Filicampus tigris (assembly GCF_054856515.1). Classification (NCBI taxonomy): domain Eukaryota; kingdom Metazoa; phylum Chordata; class Actinopteri; order Syngnathiformes; family Syngnathidae; genus Filicampus; species Filicampus tigris. The sequence goes on along the minus strand of NC_141224.1, from coordinate 24,042,899 downwards.
TTAAGCGTCTGGTGGACGTTTACGCATGTTGAATCCGCGTCGCCGGCCGTGACATTTGGTCACTCTGATTGGCTGTTAGCTAGCAAATCAGTGCTCGGAGCACCAATGGGAAGTGACAAATGCGGATAAACAGTGAGCATGCCTTCGCTGCCTTAATCTTCTTACAAGTACAAGAGCAAGGGTTGAAAATTTAAGTATTTCACAATACCGTGTCAAGAACGTGAGGGTTTATTTCGCGTGGGAGTTCGTTGTGAGTGAAGAATATAGCTGAATGCATTGCTTACGTTTTTATAATCTGCCCCCGGCCAATAGCTTTCCGGTTGAATTTTTCTTACAATGAGAATTAATGACTACCTCTTCTGCATGTGCAGAAGGTACTTTAATGGTCAGCTGTCTGTCGTTATTTTTCCAGCGTGATGTGTTGACAGCCGGCCGAACGCCACAGGGGGTAAGCGTCTGTCACTGTTGGCCAACGTCGTTTTGGTCTATCTATGCCTTAAGGATGGAAGTCGATTCGAACGTCTATGCGCTATTACTGGTGTCATGGCAGAAGCCCCAAAACAAACAAAAAAACAAAAGTATTGTTTGAGCAAAATTAGATTCATTACCCCATTCATTATACATCTGTCACACAGCCACTGGAAATAGAAATGTAATTCAGTCCATCTTGCAGGCCAGTGAGAGCTCAGGATTTCACGACACAACGTGCCTGCGCGCATGGGAAATGTGGTTGACTTTTGTCAAAACACTACCGCTTTTGTCCACATGGCGCCGCCATAATCAACAAAAACTGACATGACAGTGTTTGTTTAAAATGGGAAATTTAATACTATTCGAACAGTTTTGACTCATCTCTGATTTCAAAACCCATTCATGAATTTGTCGTGTATATGTAATATGAGGCAATCATACATTTGGGTTCAGTCAGAACGGCCCTCGAAAGGAAACTATAGCTAAGATGTGGCCCACAACAAAATTTAGTTTGTACTAATATACTGTAACAAGATCTTTATTGTTGTGTTTGGAGTGTTCTGTATGTCTTGAACTACATGCATAATGAGGGCCGGTTTTCATTTTTGTCGCTGTCATTTAGTCAAATAAGTCAACCAAATTAGGAAGGAAAATGCCTCAAAATTCTGGGCAAATGAAGCCCTTTGAGACTTTTCTGTGATTAAGGGCTATAGAAATAAATTTGACTTGACTTGACATGATAAATGTTAACGAAGACAGAGGGAACAAAAGCACGTCTGCGTTTATGAGAAGCTCTCTTCAGACTGCTCACCGAAGGCAATGTTTGTGGCTCGCAACCATAGCAACAGCTACAGTGATCGATTGCTTTTCTTTTGGGTGGGCGTCAAATCCCTATTTTGTAATGATTTTCGGGAGTCTAAAGAAGCCTTTTCCCCCGACTATTACAGAAAAATTACAGACAATAGCATATGATGCTTTATTATTGGGGCTAGTCTTTCAATATGCCCGTCGGCAATGCATTGTGGGAGAAACGGCTGGACCAGCGGCAGGCAACTCCAGTCCCCCAGAGGGGCTGTCCTGCTTGTTTTAGAAGTTTCCCTCCTCCAACAGACCTGATTGAAATGATCAGTATCGTTATCAGGCTTCTACAGACCTTGCTGGTAAGCTGATCATTTGTATCAGGTGTGTTGGAGGAGGGTAACTTCTAAAACAGGCAGGAACAGTGACTCTTGAGGACTGGAGTTGCCTACCTATACTCTACCTACCTACACATTTGATCTATTTTGGATGTCATGTCATGTCATCTTCCAAACCGCTTATCCTATATAGGGTCGCGGGGAGTTGCTGGAGCCTATCCCAGCCGTCAACGGGCGAAGGCAGACTACACCCCGAACTGGTCGCCAGCCATTCGCAGGGCACACATAGACACTGTCACTGAGCGGGAATCGATCCCACGCTGCCCGCACACAACTCAGGCGTGTGTACCACTACACTATCAGCGGACTCTATTTTGGATGTGATGGAAAATTATTCTGGTCAAAGATAAATTGAGGATTACAAATTATAGCAGAATTATTTACAAATGACTCTGCTCCATTATGTTTGCAATTTTCTGTAACATGGCAAAAAAAAAAATCAGCTACTTGTTATTTCTCAATATTCATGACAAAGTATAAGTGTTTAAATTAATTTAAAATATTTTGTATCATAGTTTGGAGTATAATATATATATATATATATATATATATATATATATATATATATATATATATATGTATATATATATATATATATATATATCTGATGACATGAGCCATGTCTCACATACTGTGAGTTAGTAAATTACTGGTACAGTATCTCACTCTCTGTATCATTGTAGCCAAAAAAGTTCATTTTATTTGTCATTAATATACACTCAGACAGGAAAAAACAGAAATGTACAAATTTTTGCAAATTTATGAAAAAAGAAAAAACAGGAATATTATATGGTCACAATTATTCAGACCCTTTACAGCAGGCATGTCCAAAGTCTGGCCCAGGGGCCAAATACGGCCCGTGTTCAAATTTCTACCGGCCCGCAGCCTCTGGCATAAAATTAATGAGTGGCCCGGCAGTAGTGTTGACTACAGTACAAAATACATGTGACAAAAAAAGAGCTGTTTTATACTTAACCACAACATGGCAGTACACCGATGGCTACACTCTCTGGTGCTTTCGGAAATAGGCTCCAAGCGCGCTCCGCCTCTCCAAAAACACCACCCTCAAAGTCGTGTTAGGTGTCAGAGTGAACATCTTGCTGGATGATATTTACTCTGGCCCTTTCCAGCCCATTTCTGAAATAGAGACTGTAGCGAAGAAAAAGTCGACCAAGAGTTTCGATGCTTGCAGGATTTTTTTCACTGAAATACAAAACAATTGTCTGCCGACTTCCCAAAGAGACTGTGTCTGTTTTCAAGAAATTCAGTATTAAGAGTCACAACCAGATGAAACTTGCAAGCTACGACAAGGTGACTGATAAAAAATGCAGTGAAAATTTTAAGCAACTTGAAGCTGAATGGCCCTCACACATTTTCACCTAACCAAATCCGGCCCTCTTTGCAAAAAGTTTGGACACCACTGCTACAGCGACCTTCATATCTAACTCACATGCTGTCCATTTCTTCTGATCCTCCTTGAGATGGGTCTGCTCCTTTATTGGAGTCCAGCTGTGTTTAATTGAACTGATTGGACTTGATTAGGAAGGAAAGGCAGACACCTGTCTATATAAGACCTAACAGCTCACAGTGCATGTCAGAGAAAATGAGAATCATGAGGTTGAAGGAATTGTCCAAGGTGATCAGAGACAGAATTGTGGCAAGGCACAGATCTGGCCAAGGTTAAAAAGAGAATTTCTGCAGCACTCAAGATTCCTAAGAGGACAGTTCCCTCCATAATCCTCACGTCCAGCCAAACTGAGCAATAGTGGCAGAAGAGCTTTGGTGAGAGAGGTAAAGAAGATCCCAAGGATCACTGTGGCTGAGCTCCAGAGACTCCGGTCTGATGAGACCAAGATTGAACTTTTTTGTTGCACAGCAAAAATTGGAGTGTTAAAATATTGGGGTCAAATGTTATTTCAATCCCAAAAGTGTATTTTTAACACTGTCTGGTTTAAATGGAAGTTGGTGTTGGAGGTATTTTACAGAGTTGTTTTATTTAGTGTTAACCAACTCTGCATAGAGTTAATTATAAGCTTCGCCCACTCGATTAGAACTGCTCTGCCGCAAAGACTTCGGTGCATGCAAAGTGTTACAGTTAAATGTACCTGTTCTTCTTTATTAATAATGTTATGTCCATGTTTAATTGTTATACAACCAAAGACGTGTTAAGTTCACTCTTACATCAGGGTTGTAGTGTTTTTTGTTTGTTTGTTTGTTTGTTTTTTTTTAGCAACGAGGCACTGTGACTGAAAGTGGCAGTGTGTCAGATGAGTTCCTGCCACAAAACAGCGAGAGAATCCTTACCATGTACCTGTCCCTGTCATGTAGTGGTTTCATACTTAGGGTGAAGTGAGGATAGTCAATTCACCTAAAGCTAATTTGTGTAAAGGGTGTTCTTGCAATTAAAAAAAAAAAAAAAAGAAATATAATCAATTGAAATATTTTAACACTTGTGGGAGTGAAAGTAACACTAACCAGGTTGTTAAATATATCTCAGCAGTGTTAAAACTCTACTCTTATAATGTTGTTAAATAATTCTGGCACAGTGTAAAACGGTTAACTATTTGCAAAATGTTCATTCAAATGTTCAGTCCGTAGTGTGTGGAGCTATATTTTTTCACCTGAAAAAGTGTTGAAATTGACTCTGTGGGAGTCATTTTAACACTCAGGTTTTTGCTGTGTGTTGATTCTAAGCGGTATGTGTGGAGAAACACAGGCACTGCTCATCACCTGCCCATTACAATCCCTACAGTTAAACATGGTGGTGGGAGCATCATGTTGTGGGGCTGTTTTTCAGCTGCAGGGACAGGACGACTGGTTGGAATTGAAGGAAAGATGAATGCGGCTAAGTACAGAGATATCCTGGAGGAAAACCTCTTCCAGAGTGCTCAGGACCACAGACTGGGCCGAGGGTTCACCTTTCAACATGACAATGACCCGAAGCACACAGCAAAAATAACAAAGCAATGGCTTCAGACCAACTCTTTGACCGTTCTTGACTGGCCCGGTCAGAGCCCTGACCTAAACCCGATTGAGCATCTCTTGAGAGACCTGAAAATGAAGCTATCGACCAGTGTGGTATGTCAGCCACCTGGTGGCACCAAACCCTCATTCAGTGACCACACCAGTAAGGATTGTGTGGAATATCACTCAGAAGTTCAAAGGAGTCAGCATGAATGATCTGCTTCTGAAGGGACCTGATGTCCTCAACCCTATAAGGGCTGCCTTGCTGAGGTTCAGAGAAGGAGTCCATGCAGCTCTAGGGAACATAGGGAAAATATACAACTCTGTGTGGTTGGAAGAACGTGAAATGCACTGGCACATATTCCTCTGGAGGGACAGTCTTGATCAGGGGTCGGCCGGCGACCTTTAACAGTCAAAGAGCCATTTCGACCCGATTTCCACGGAAAGGAAAACACTGGGAGCCATAAACACTTTTTGACATTAACCTCCAAAAAACACCAACTAGGTTCAAGTTGTATCATACCTTATATTGCTATTGCACACTCACGTCCACGTAATAATACCTACAAAATACATTACGATAATGTGACACTTGAATTGATGAATTGAAGAGTACAAAAACCAAGCCATGCAGCGACATCAGTACTTTTCATAGTCCGCGCTCATGTGAAGCCCCCATCGTGCCCCCAGCCTTTGAAACGTCACACCAGCAAACACATACATCTTCATTTCGGCTCCAACGCCTTCTTTCAGGTTTAAAGCCATGAGTGATGCAGTAAATAAAACAATGATCCAACTAACCACATCTAAGGTGCATATTAAAATGAAACGGAGACTGACCTCTTGACACATGTGAGGGGGTCTTTTTGCAATGAAGCATCTCATCGATCCAAATTAAACAAACCAACGTAATCCAGCGAACCTTACTATTTTCACTCATTATTGCTTAAAAAGTCTGCAATCAGCAGACGGCCGTGTTGCACACGTTTCTGTCCGTGAAATCCATGCTTTATTTGAGTATTTGCTATTATCACCGCTTAAAATTGGCTAGAATTGCATAAAAATTACAGACGAAGCAGGGACGGACCATTAGAATCGATTTGTGATTTAAAAAAAAAAAGTAATTTGACCATATTTGGACGTCCAGAATTTTCAGCCTCCAGTGACTATTTCCTTTTATTTTAATATTTCGAGGTCACGGCGGCATGGTGGTCGACTGGTTAGCACGTCCGCCTCACAGTTCAGAGGTCTTGGGTTCGATCCCGGCTCTGGCCTCCCTGTGTGGAGTTTGCATGTTCTCCCCGTGCCTGCATGGGTTTTCTCCGGGTCCTACGGTTTCCTCACACATTCCAAAAACATGCATGGTAGGTTGATTGGACACTCTAAATTGCCCCTAGGTGTGATTGTGAGTGGGGATGTTTGTTTGTCTCTATGTGCCCTGCGATTGGCTGGCAACTGGTTCAGGGTGTCCCTCGCCCACTGCCCGATGACAGCTGGGATAGGCTCCAGCACGCCCGCGACCCTTGTGTGGACAAGCGGTATAGGTAATGGATGGATGGATTTTGAGGTCACAATAATCTTACAATTTACAACTACAATTAAACAAACGAACGCACACAAATAAAATACTTCACATATTGTGCAGTTTTTGGTGTTGCTGGCAGCAGGCGTGTCAGAAGGTAGCCACGCATGCCGGGTGTCAAACGTCTCTGAGGAAGGCGACTGCTTATTACCAGAGCTGGGCAGTCCGTCCCGGGGCCGGATCGGTCGGACCCTCCGGCCCGGCCGGATGCCTATATTTGGGGCGGGGGCTGCGGGCAGACAAATTTAAAAAAAAAATGGCTGGACTAAGCATAGCCGGAAGTGGATTTTAGTGCGGCCCACTAATCAGCCCTCATGCGTGTGACGTGGTCGCAAGGCGGCCAAATTTAATCTCAGCCTACTCTGTGAAAGGCTTCTTTTTAGAATTCTTTCTACTCCCGCATCGGCGCGAGCGACAACTGCCGCATTGATTCACATGACCTACGCATTGTGCTGTTGGGGATAGGTCTGCAACACATGCCACGCACACATCAGGAATTGTTGCTGCTCTGATCGGTCCATTATGTCACATGTTGCGATGCCATACAGTTTCCCGCACGGAGGAGAGATGCACCACGCAGCTCGTTGCTGCTGCAAAGCAAAATAGTTTGGCAGCGGCATGGGTGTTATGTCACATGTGTGTGTGTAAAGAAGCTTACACACACATACCAAGCTTAGCCGCCACCTTCCAGATCGTGTTCGCAATAAAATTAAATGCATCGTCTAGTCAACTCGGTTCCTTTATGGTTGTAGCAGGCACAATATCCATTGTTGTCGGTGTCTTTTTGAAGTGACGTCCCTGACTTGGAACGCGACTATTTCAAAACAACTTGTGTCCACGAGTATAGTCAAGCTGAGTGCAGCACTCAAGGATGATGCTAGCACAGCAAGGTGGAGTTCATGCACTTCTTCTGGCGTCTTTCCTACTACAAGCAACACAGCAAGACTTTCTCATTGAAATTCACGTATCTCGCTCTAATTCACCTCTCTCTCTCTCTCTTTCTTTCGCTCTTGCTCCAGAAATACGCCGGAGTAAACCTGCTTTGTAGTGATTTGCTGGTATGCTTTTATTTTGATGGCCGGGAAGTGTGAAGGAGAGCAAGTGTGGGAAATAAATAAGTAACTTGTTGAATGCTTGCAGACTTGTCGTCTCTTGGACCGAAATAATTATACAATATGACAAAACCAACCCCAGGACTCGCAATGGAAGTAAGCACACGCAGCAGGGTAAGTACTAGTGGTGCGTTTGAAGCATGTTTGAAGCGTGTCCACAGCGGGTTTGAATAGTAAATTAGCCAGCTAAGGGTCCTTAGGTAAACCTCTTCCGTTAGCATCTCTCCCGCGGCAGCGGTACGGGGCGGGCGGTGATCATTTTTATGAATAAGGGCGGGGGGTCGGGGCCAGAAGCGTACCCAGGTCAAGGGTGGTGGGTCGCGGCCGGACCGGCTAAAAAAGGTCTAGTGCCCAGCTCTGCTGATTACTGAAATTACACAAGGTCTGAAGAAAGAAGTTAAAAACTTTGACTTAAAAAGAAGACATGATAAGGCCTAGATAGACCAATCTGACGTTGGTCAACTGTGACCGACGCTTACCCCGTGTGGCGTAGGGGCGACTGTTGGCATGCCACGCTGGAAAAATACACTGCAACGACAGACCGCTGACCATTAAAGTACCTTCTGCGCATGTGTGAGATGTAATACCCTTCCATACCATCGGCGGTGGTAGTCACTATTTCTCATGGTTAGAAAGATCCAACCGGAAAGCTATTGGCCGGGAGCGGATTATGAAAACGTAAACAATGCATTCAGTTTTATTTTTCGCTCACGATGAACTCCCACGCGAAGTAAACCCTCACCTTGTTGACACGGTATGATGAAATACTTAAATTGTCAACCCTGGCTCTTGTACTTGTAAGAAGATTAAGACAGCAAAGGTGTGCTCACTGTTTATCCGCATTTGTCACTTCCCATTGGTGCTCCAAGCGCTGATTTGCTAGCTAACAGCCAATCAGAGTGACCAAATGTCACGACTCACGATGCCGATTCAACTTGCTGAAACGCCCACCCGATGCTTCCTGACGGGTTACGACGCTACAACGGTGGTCACTACACCAAACAGACGGCACAATCAGATGCCATGATGCTTCATGACCTAAGACGTCGGATTGGTTATATGTGTTGCAGTGACCTCTGTGTTTTGCTAAGATGTGTTGCTTCCGAGGCTCCTGAATGCATCACATGACTCGTCGAACTGGAGTGGTGTGCGAGTGAGAACAGTGAGAAGACGACGAAGGACTAGAGATCCATGTGTACTTATGATGGAACTGTTGTTGCACTGTAGTTGGCGTTGGCTACAGACCACATTAGTCATATTGTAATAATAAAAAGGGAGATAACTAAGATACGTCTTTGGAAGACGTTACAATACACTTCAATTGGACACTATTTATTTTCAATTTACAATTTATTTGTCCAAGCCACACAGAGCCGCAACATAAGGATGAAAGAGCCCCATGCGGCTCCGAAGCCGCGGGTTGCCGACTCCTGGTCTAGATGATGACATCAGTGTATACGTCATCACAAGAGTCAATATTGGTGACAAACCTGCTGGCTGCATTGCACAGGTAGCCATGCGATTGACAGCAAGCCTGCCCATGTTTTCACACTTGGAAGATGAGTGCAGTGTCCTTGAAGAGGACAGCTATGTGGACGACCTACTAACCTCTCACAACGACCTCCAAGAGCTGGACGGAATCACAGCTGGTGTTGAGAAAGTTCTGAAAGCCGGAGGATAACTCCTCAAGCCCTGGGTCCGATCAGGGCAAAGTGGGAGTGGGAACCCTGGAGAAACAAGAACAAGAGAGAAACAAATCCCAACCCTGGTTCTCCCAAATCAAATGAGAGAAGAGAACAATGCCCTGGGAGTTGGGTACAAGGTCAAGGAAGATGAACTGTACATCATGACTACAATCAACTTCTCTAAGAGGAAAGACAATGAGAGTTGGGAAGGATCTTCTCAAGCAGGAGGTGAGGCCTAAAACATCAAATCTACTGACCAGAAGAGAGCTTTTGAGCCAAGTAGCTGGACTATATGACCCAACTGGCCTAGTGACACCTGCCAAATAGAAGGGTGCAATCCTCGTCAGAAAAGCCTTCCAGGAAGGCAGAGGTGGTAAGCTCACCCATGACATCTGGGACAAACCCCTCTCAGAAGGCCTCAGAGAAGAACTCTTTGAAGAGTATGTGGAACTTGGTCAAATTCAATTCCCAAGAAGCCTCACCCCAGCTGACCAAAACAGGCAAAGCATGGGCCATTACATTCTCAGATGGCAGTGATAAGACCTACAGAGCTGGGAGACAAGCCATGGAATCAAATTCCGATTGGTGGAATCAAAGCTAAACTGACTCCTCTAGATCAAAAAGAAGAAGCAGTCAAGGCTGAACTCTGTGGATCTGTTTTTGCAGCCAGCATCAGGAAATACGTCGAAAAACATGGAAGGATAAAAGTCGAGTGTGAAGGAGCGCCATTAAACCCTGTCACTCCCTCACTAGTGCGCTGTCGTTAGCTGGGGGGTGCAGCTGACATGAACACGCATCAGCCGTTTTGTTCCCACGGAGCAACGCTCCATTGAGACTGCTCCCCGCGACCAGTGCAGGAGGCTCGCGGTCATTCTTATTAGAAAGACTTTCACCATTGCTTGGACTTTTGTTTACCCTCACGGCTGGTGCCGCACACACACGGTCACACGCTCATACACGTCAGACACTCACCTGCATGCTGCCACCTCGGTTGGACACTGGACCAAACCAAGACAGTTCCTTATTGTGCTTTAAATAGCGATTGGTGGCGGAGGAGGACGTCACCTAACTATGTACTGAACCATTTTTAGTATGTTGTTATAATGTTTTGTATTCTAATTAAATAATTTAACCGATATGACATGAAGACTATAAGATCCAGCACGCCCCGCGACCCTTGTGAGGATAAGCGGTACAGATAATGGATGGATGGATGGACATGAAGACTTTCATATATATTGCAGATATAATTTATGTGAGTTTTTTTTTCTAGTTAGTTAATTGACATTGAAGCTGGACTATTGATACCCAGTATGCTCTTAAATGGTTTGCCCGGAGGGAGGGGCTAAGCATATTTAAGGGGTTTCACATCCCATTTGTGGGTAGTTGAGCTTAGTGACGTGGCAGAGCGTAAGCAAAACAAGTTGAATTTGTCAAACCTTTGAATTTTTTTTCTTTGGAATTTAATTGTAAATATTTTTTTCTTTGTTTTGGCTTCCTTTATTTTTGTTGTTTTGTCACTTTGGTCATCACTGTAAATATCTTTTTCACGTATTGGGAACTTTTGGGGTAATTAAAAACCACTCAACTTCATTTTTTTGACTATGCCATCATTTCCATTAAGTTTTACAAACGAACCTGTGACATCGAGAAATGGTTCCATCTGGTCGAGCTACGGATACAAGACCTTTGTTGCAAACAGAGTGGGAGAAATCAGGAAGAATGGACCCGTGCAGGACTGGTGCTGCATACCTGGTCATCTCAACACTGCAGATATCATCACAAGAGGCACAGCTCCCAAAGACCTACAGGAGGATTCCACATGGCAAAATGGCCCTGAATTCCTAAAATGGCCAGTAGAGTGGCCAATGAAATCATTTGGAGAAGTTGGGGCTCAGGCCAGAGAGACTATAAACAATCTCCAAAAGAAAACCTTTTCAGCAGCACTGACAAGGGCACATGCCAAGCTGAAGCAGCCTAATATATAGGTATAAGATATGGTCAGACCCTGGAAAGAACTTTGTGGCCAGACCTGCCCTAAAGGAGCCCTATGCATTCTTGGACCTCCTGGACAAATCAGAGCTGTGAATGAGGCTACAAAACAGGATGGATCACAGAATCGTGCTGGAAAATCAGTCCTGCAGACTCCCCTCACAGAAATGGAGCTGCTGAAGCCGCTGTTCGCACAGTAAAATGGGCACTGACCCACGTTGGAGGAGACGGAAGCTTCACATGTGAGGAATCCCAAACGTTCCCCTACACGGCAGCTAACCTGGCTAACAAAAGACCCATTGACGCCAGAACCCAAAGCAGAGAGGACTGCATCAAGTATGTCTGGCCTAATGCATTTGTGCTTCGAAGAGCAGGACCAAAAGGAAACCCAGGCTGCTTTGAGTATGATAACTACCCTTACAAAAGGTTGAGAAGCATCCAAGCAGAGGTGGACAAGTTCTGGAGGAAGCGGAGTCAGTTGTCTGGGCCCAATCTGTTTGTGAGGACTAAGTGGCACACAACGGAGCGTAATGTGGCTGCTGCTGATGTTGTCTGTCTGGCAGACCAAAACGCTCTCAGCGGTCAATACAAACTTGGCAGGGTGGTCTCCGTCAACACCAACAAAAAGGGCGTTGTGAGGGATGTTCTTTAGCTTTCCCAAGCTACCCAGTCCGTTCCTCGAAGCCACATGCTAACCCCAAGGATGTTTACACGAGCAAAGATCTCTCCACTAAGATCCCCTCAACAGTCCTTCATAGAGATGTCAGGTAACACTGATTCCTGTGGAAGAGCCGGGCAGTCTGGTGTCATAACCTTGCACTTTGAAGAGGACATAAAAACTTCCTCAACCAACAAGAAGAAATGCTGTTGCGGTAGAACAAAATCTAAATCATGAGAACCCAAAGAAACCAAAATTGGAGTGGTGACCCACTTGGGTTCGCGGAACCGGGAGCTCAAGTGGGAGGTGTCGAGCCAAACCTGGAACAACCACCATCAGCCAGTGACAGCTCACCAATTACTTTCATTTAAGGCACCTGGGCACCAGTGCAGAGTAGGAACATACACTCAACTATGAAAGTTCACTGCAGAGACTGCTGGTAAAACCCTTCCTTAATATTGTGATGTTTATTTGGTTTATTTTGAGCTTGGTTGTGGCTAATGATGATCATGAAGTTTACCATTTCATAATCCTATTTTTTTTTTATTTTGAAATTTTCAATTGTTGCATATTGATGCCATATTCAATACTACCTTTGTGTGTCTAGGGTTATAACCTAAAAGACACACCCAGACTGAAAACAACCCAAAGAAACAATAAAAGGTGAAAGATACTTTTTGAGTTGTTCACGTCCTTTCCAGTGTGCAAAGCCTTTTTCAAGTTTGGGCTGGAGTTGAGTTTACCAAAACAACTTACAACTTGACAATGACATAATAAAGGACAGAGCATAAAAGGACCATAGCAACTGCATAGCAACTGATACATCAGGGAACAACCAGTCACAACGTCATGATTGTATAAGATTTCCACTGCAGCCACTGGTTGCCATGACAGAAATTTGGTTTTCCACTTTTCAATTTTCACCCTTTGTACAAGGTACGGTTTCATTGGACTATTGTGTATAAGGAAATGAAACAGGAGCATATCCTTTGTGCTCTACCAACAGCAATTGCACAGTAGCTGAAAAGAAGGTGTAATGATGCAATATTTTTCTGCTTGGGTCAAACCTTGATGCAACTTCATGTTTGCTGTCTCTCCCAACAGACAACAATGCTGTTGTAAAGAGCAGGTAGAATGGAGAGAGCATGTCACATAACAGACATCCATCTGCTGGAACACGATTACATAAAAATTCTAATTGGTTGCCAAATTGTTATTTAAAGGTCAATCAACCACCAAACAAAAATGATGTCAGAGAAATATATATTTAACTAAAACTCCTTTTGGACAAAATTGCATTAAAAACAGTCAGTCTTAATCTCTTATTAATTGTAGCTCAATCAATATTTTTTCCTGTAAAAAAAAAAAAAAAATCATTGTTATAGTCATTAGTCAACTGGTGCTGTATGGACTGCTAATCCACACTCCAAAGTTCGAGTGTTATTTTTAGTGTGGCTGTGTGCCTATATGTGTGCATGTTAATGCTTGTGTAACCAATTTCATGTACAGTAGATTATTTGCAGTTTCTGACTGCCAAGCATCATAGTTGCTTTCAGTTTAGATTGGTACACTGTTTTTTGCTAGTTTAGGGTATCCATTCGTCTTCAACAATCAGAGGGGCAACAGCATCGAGGCTCAGAAATCCCTGTCCCTGCCCACTTCATCCAGCTCTTCCAGCAGAATCTCAAAGTGTTCCCAGGTCAGCCAAGAGACACAGGGCTCTATGTGCCCAAGTAGTAGGGGTATTATGGCTAATAACTGTCTGCCAACCCTATCTCTTTTTAAAATAGTTTCTTCTGAAAGCCCAACAAAATTAGATGGTGCGGCAAAACAGACAACTTGCGTGCTCGACCCGCTTCCTGGTAAACTCATTAAAGAATTGTTTACAACCCTAGGACCCTCCGTCTTTAATATCATTAACTTATCAGTCACCTCAGGCACTGTACCAGCAGCCTTTAAAACCGCTGTTATTTTACCTCTGCTTAAGCGGCCAAACCTTGATCCAGAGAACCTCAGTAATTATATGCCGGTTTCAAATCTCCCGTTTATTGCGAAAATTTGCGAAAAAGTTGTAGCGCAACATTTTAGTGACTATATGGCCGCTAATAATCGATTCAGGATTTAAAGACCATCACTGTACTGAGATGGCTCTTGCTAAAGTGACTAATGATCTTCTCTTAGCTATGGACTCTGATACCTCATCAATACTACTCTTACTTGACCTTAGTGCTGCTTTTGGCACCGTCGATCATAACATAATATTAGAACGCCTTGAAGGATGTGTTGGTATCTCAGGCTCAGCACTTTCTTGGTTTAATTCTTACCTCTCAGAAAGGACGCACCGTGTAATTCATGGCAATGTGACTTCTGAGTTTTGTAAAGTTACATCTGGAGTTCCACAGGGATCTGTACTAGGACCCCTATTGTTTAGCATCTACATGCTTCCGGTGATATTATATGTAAATATAACATTAGTTTTCATTGTTATGCTGACGATACCCAATTATATATGCCGCTCGAGATAAAAAACCCGGCTAATTGCTGTAATTTAGAGGCGAGCCTTGTCGAGATTAAACAATGGATGTCTCTTAATGTTTTGCATTTTAACTCCGATAAAACCGAGATGTTGATTTTTGGCCCTGCTCGTCATCGGCACCTATTTATAAACACCACTCTGAGGCTCGATAAATGTACTATTACACAAAGTGATTCAACAAAAAATCTTGGTGTTATTTTTGACCCAACTCTGTCTTTTCAAATGCACATTAAGAATATTACTAGAACTGCATTTTTCCATCTCCATAATATTGCTAAAATTCATCCAATTCTGTTGAATAGTGATGCAGAAATTTTAATCCACGCGTTTGTTACGTCTCGCCTCGATTATTGTAACGTTTTGCTCTCTGGTCTTCCCATGTCTAGTATTAAAAGTCTGCAGTTAGTCCAAAATGCCGCAGCAAGACTCTTGACAAGGACGAGAAAGTTCGATAATATTACTCCGATATTAGCCAATTTGCATTGGTTCCCAGTCCACTTGAGATGCGATTTCAAGGTTTTGCTACTTACCTACAGAATACTGCATGGCTTAGCACCTTCCTATCTCGTCGACTTAGTGATACCGTATGTTCCGACCCGAAAACTTCGGTCACGAAATGGCGGCCTTTTAGTGATCCCGAGAGCCAAAAAGAAGTTCGCAGGCTCTAGAGCGTTTTCTATTCGGGCACCGATGCTTTGGAATGCCCTACCCGCGGATATCAAAGGCACTACCTCAGTAGAAATGTTTAAAACACGATTTAAGACTTATTTGTACGATTCTGTATTTAGTTGAACTGTTTGTTTTGGGGGGCGGCACGGTGGTCGACTGGTTAGCACGTCCGCCTCACAGTTCAGAGGTCGTGGGTTCGATCCCGGCTCCGGCCTCCCTGTGTGGAGTTTGCATGTTCTCCCCGTGCCTGCGTGGGTTTCCTCCGGGTACTCCGGTTTCCTCCCACATTCCAAAAACATGCATGGTAAGTTGATTGGACACTCTAAATTGCCCCAAGGTGTGATTGTGAGTGCAGATGTTTGTTTGTCTCTGTGTGCCCTGCGATTGGCTGGCAACCAGTTCAGGGTGTCCCCCGACTACTGCCCAAAGACAGCTGGGATAGGCTCCAGCACGCCCCACGACCCTTGTGAGGATAAGCGGTACAGATAATGGATGGATGTTTGTTTTGGCCTCTTTACTGCTGCTTCTATTCTTTTTCAGGCCCCTTTTCCCAGGCTTGGGAACTAGGTGATGACGACCGCATTGGAGGTTGCTGTTTCGATCCAACAGCAACTGACTGCTACAAGATTGGAGGCTGACCACATCCTCGGAGGCGCTGTTATGGAGATTTCTACATTGACGACCATTGGGCCCCTGCTCACTTCATTGTTGTCATCTTCCTGCAGCATTTCATTTGATTAACTTTCACATCACTTTAACAAACACTGTATAGTACTATAATGTGTGGTCAATGTTGCCCTCTCGGCATCCATTGCAGCCTGATCATCCTGGAAGGGGGATTCCCCCATCTGTGGTCCCTTCTCAAGGTTTCTCACTTTTCCCCAGATGTTTTTTTGTTAGTTTTTCCTTGCCCTCCTGGGGGTTAAGATCAGGGGATGTCGTGTATATGATCTGGTGCATATGTGAAGCCCTTTGAGACTTTCCTGTGATTAAGGGCTATCTAAATACTTGACAGTGCAAGTCTAACTGTGCATGGGCAGGGTTTCCTTTGCTTTGGTATTTTGGCAGATATGTGCATTTAGAAATGGGTTTGCGCCGTTGTGGGCTTGAACACAGGCAACGATCTTCACAATCAATGGCAGCGGCTCCTCTCATTCTCCTTGAATTCGGCACGTGAGATGCGCACAGACTTTGACATGACGGAGGCAGAAACTGATTTACTGGAATTCATGCAGGAGATTGAAACGCATAAATTAAGTTTATAAGTAGCTGCAAGCAGACATCCAGGGATAGGTGATGTAAAATTGGTCAGGGTGGTCACAGTTCACAACTGTGAAGTGGCCAATTGGAGACCACCTTGTAACTCCAATCTTTCATGTCCATGTATGGTGGTCCAGTTTGCTGGCCTCAATATTGCATCTCTGCTTTTTGCAGATGATGTGGTACTGTTAGTTTCATCAAGCCACTATCTCCAAGCAATTAGGATGAAAAGGGAGCCTACCCAATCTGACTTGCCCATAAGTGGTTGCCAGCCAATCGCAGGGTGCAAATAGAAAAACAACCATTTACACACACAAATCACACTTGTAGACAATTTAGCAGAGCTGGGCATTTTACTAAAATTTCCTGGTCCGTTTGTCGCCTTCCGCCCGCAGCCGGCGTACCCTTCCGCCATTTGACTATCCGTCTTTTGGTCCAGCCGGACCAAATAGTAATCCCCCATAGGCCGGTCCGCCTAGCATTTCCATCTACCAACTTCAACCAACTACCACTACCCCCACCTTCCCCGCTGAGCAATATTTGAAACGAAAGACTCACCGTGGCATGGAAGCCTCACAGCGGCCGGACTAAATGCATCTCCTTTTAGGACCCAGAAGCCTTGGCTGCAGCCAATGGGAAATGGAAACCTCGCCGCGGCCATTGAAGCCTCTCAATGAAAATAGATGATAGACGATTACATAGACGGAAAAAACAGGCTTCCAACTATGCTTAGTCCATTTATTTTTTTAAGGTTCCCGTGTTCCGTTTATCGCCTACAAAACGGGCGTTCGTCATAGGCTTATACGCGTCCGACAGACGCCCGTTTTGCCGGCGATAAACAACGGACACGAAACTTAAAGAAATAGTCGGACTAATTATGGTCAGAAGCCCATTTTTTTCCGTCTATGTAATGTCTATTTTCGTATTGTTAGATTGAGGGGTTGTTGCTTGGGGGACATATTTGAGTGAGGGAACAGGCGATTTCCCTATTTTACGAGACTGAGTGCCGGACTAAATACGTCTCCTGTAAATGCAGTGAGGCTTCCAAGGTCCATAAAGTTACATGTAAGAATAATTCTGAAATAGTTATCACACATTTGCTGATTATGCTAAAGGAACATATGTTTGAGATATTTAGTTTACAATATATATATATATCCATCCATCCATTATCGATACCGCCTATCCTCACAAGGGTCGCGGGGCGTGCTGGAGCCTATCCCAGCTGTCTTCGGGCAGCAGGCGGGGGACACCCTGAATTGGTTGCCAGCCAATTGCAGGGCACACAGAGACAAACATCCGCACTCACAATCACACCCAGGGGCAATTTAGAGAGTCCAATCAACTTACCATACATGTTTTTGGAATGTGGGAGGAAATATATATATATATATATATATATATGAGCCATTCTACCGAATTGGTTGAAATTGCTGTCCCACATTGACAATCAAATTTTAAAAAACAATGAAGTGTTCAGACCTTGCATATTTAGTCATATGTTGTTATGATCTACTTTACCACAAGGCATTAATTGAGATACTATTAAACTGAATGTATAAAAAGTCAACTTTTCTATGTAACTTCCTATTGGGAGGTGACTGTCCCAATCTCCTGAAAACTCCTGAATTTCAATTCATGAAAAAAAAATGTAGAAGATTTTGGCCAATTTACAAACTACTTTACTTTCATAGAACATTTTGGTTGCTTTTAAATGTATTGTGAAAGATTTACATTGATTTTGTAGATTTTTTTGCAAATTAGAAGTTTTTATGTAAAAAACCTGTCCCAACTTTTCATGTCACTACCGAAACGCAAAGAGTATTTGTCTGTAGGCAGGGTTTGGTTTTAGCCACATCCTCAGAAATGTCACCAGTAAGAGACATTACCTTCATGTTCATGACTGGCCACATGGCGAGTAATTAGCATTACGACAGCATTATTAAGTTATGTGCCCTCCAAAGTCTGAAAATCAGTATGTGGTTTTAAGGACCGTCACTACCAAACACCTCATTTCTGCAATAAAATGAGCACTTTTGATTTTAATGCTAAATGGACTGTTTCCTATCTCTGTACACATGCTCAAAACTGTCTGTGGTAGCCACATTGTGCCTAGCATTGTTGAGTATTGTTAACAACTATCATCAAACGTCACTACCGAAACGGTCACTTCTGAAACGTTTCAGTAGTGACATAATGGTTTCCGTAGTGACAATATGATGTGTCTTTTTGAATAAAGTAAGTTTTAAATAATATAAAACATAGATACATATGTCATACATAGATCTCTCTGATTTTAACAATATTCTATTTAATATTTTATCTTAATTTGAAGGGAAAAACACCAAAATGCCAAAAAGCCCAGCAGAGACAGAGTACAAGCGCAGGTTGAGAATGACCCAGTGAATCCAAAGAATATTTAATAAAGGAAAGAGAAAGAAATAAGAGATGGTAGGAAAGCTGAAGTATCCAGCAGAGAGCAAAGGAAAGTCAGAAGAGCATGGAGCAAAAGACAAGACCACCAGATGTCTCTCAAAAAATAGAGAGAGAGGGAACATACATACAGGGAAGTATGTTACAAAAATGTTTGTCATTCCAATTAAATTTTCATTTGGAAGATGAAACCACAGTTTTTCAATGATGAAGAGCCCTGTGATGGACAGGTGACTGGTCCAACGTGTACCCTGCTTTTGCCCTAAATCAGCTGCGATAAAATCCAACCCCCCACAATCCTGAGTACAGCACAAAGCACTAGAAAATGGAAAAAATAATGTTTCATTAGTTGTAATACCCGCGACCCTTATGAGGATAAGCGGTATCAATAATGGATGGATGGATAATTATAATACACGTTAAAAGTTAAAATATAGCAAAAGTAGTTAAGTGATTACTATGCTACCCCCACACAAAGTATTACTGCAACAGCAGCAACAATATGGTCACATCTGAAATTTTGCAGTCACTACCGAAAAAAACTGATGTTTTAACAAAAATAAAAAGTATTGAATTATCAACCAACAATTTTTTGATAATGATTGTTTAAGGATATGTTTGTTTTAATTAATGATTACTTTTGAAGTCAATATGATCAACTTTCTACATTTTAGAATGAAAAATAGCATATAAATTTTGATTTATTTTGGAAAAACTAATAATAAATTCTGTTAAAAATTCATTTAGATTGATTTTGATGTCAAAACCATGTATACTAATTTGTAAAAATACTCTAGAGGGGAGTCCGCTGATAGTGTAGTGGTACACACGCCTGAGTTGTGTGCGGGCAGCGTGGGATCGATTCCCGCTCAGTGACAGTGTCTATGTGTGCCCTGCGACTGGCTGGCGACCAGTTCGGGGTGTAGTCTGCCTTCGCCCATTGACGGCTGGGATAGGCTCCAGCAACTCCCCGCGACCCTGTATAGGATAAGCGGTTTGGAAGATGACATGACATGACATGACTCTAGAGGGGGGAATGGAAAAAAATATGAATCGGCTAGTAGAATTATTTTTATTCTTCTGTAATTGGGTGTTTCGGTAGTGACACATTTTAGGGACAGGCAAGATATTTGGGAAAAGCTAGAAAATACTATTTGAAAATTGACTGTACTTTTACTATATTTGTGCCCCTTAGAAATGGTGCAACATGAATACATTTTCATTGCATTTTCCAACTCTGAATTTGAACCAATTCAATAGAATGGCCCATATATATATATATATATATATATATATATATATATATATATATATATATATATATATGTATTGTAAAGTAAATATAAGAATGATGTGATATTTGCTTGCAATGAAAAAAATGCTTCTGCTATCTATTTTTATTATAACCATCCGAGAAGAAAGTGTGAAAAGAAGCAACAAGAAGTGGTTGATATGACTGAACGTTTTTGCAGTGTAATACTTTGACATATGTACACCATAATATCTTTCCCACATGCACACACATAGAAAAACAAGTTCATGTATTTTCCCAACAGCTTGCATAAAAACAGTCATTTCTCACCCACATACACACACATAGATCGATAACAAGTCCAAGTGTTTCCAACGGCTTTCATGAATTCCCCACCCCTTAGGTTGGAAACACCCATGTAACCAGGAAATCCAAAAACTAATGAAAAGAGAGGAAACGGAGGGATACGTTTATATGAGAATTGAGTGTCTTTCCTCTTCATTGGTGTTGTGTTATAAAAATGTCTACTTGATGAACCGGACAGTACATAAAGCTCCAAACACGTCCTGGAAAGAGCTAACAGGAGACGCATTTAGTCCGGCCGCTTCCATGCCACAGTGAGTCAGCCTTTCATTTCAAATATCGCTGAGCGAGGTTGGGGGCGGGGCGCGAGGGGTATGGATTGTGCGCGCGTAAATTTGTCGAAGTTGGTAGTGGGAAACGCGACCGGAAGCCCATTTAAAATCATAGGCGGACTATAGGCGATTACTATTTTTCCCGGCAGGACAAAAAGGCGGATAGACGGTGGAAGAGTACCCCCGCTGTAGGCGATAAACGGACCGCAAGTAAAATGTCGTTTTAGCTCTGGTGATACTGTAATGCTGAATGCTGGATTCCTTTAAAATATCCGGAAGAATCAGCATTACGGCCAGAATTAGAATTCCGATATTTCTGTAACAAAATCGGACAATCTGTAACATTTGGCAGTTCTGGTTATAAAAAATATGTATAAATATGTGTGTACCCTAACCCCAAGCACAGACAGAAGTGGATTTTTGTCAGTTTATGTAATCACCTGGTCAAGTCCCGATGGACTTCACAGTTGACGGACGCCCATTTTACTGATGAGAGATGGAAACGCGACCCGCTTGTCTCGCGTGTCTTGTTTTGAAGGCATGCTTTCCTGGAGTACACTGCATTGACCGTATATGTACAGTAGGTGGGGTATGCACCAAAGACAGAATCATAAGTTAGGCAGGCTGTAGGGCAATAACTAGTTATGCGCTAAGAGCTAATAAAGTCGCTTTGAATAAAGAGACAGTTTTACAGAGAAGTTCCTGTGAGTTAACATTTTCATTTCTATTCTTATTTTTTGGAACATTAGGGCTTGGAGGTTATGAAACTGTATTTTGCAGACCCCACACTCCATTCCAGAAGGTGGCAGTAATGCACCAAAAGTTATTTGCCAACCGCTAAAAGGCAGAAGAAGAAGACAAGATTAGAATTAAAAAAACATTCTTTTATTCCTGTAATGTCTACTTTATTTCGGTTTGCACAAGGACTAGAAAGCATTTTAATCCACCAGGATTGTACCTTTGGCAACAATGTGACACAGGATTCTGGTTAAGGTAAGCAAAACTTTAAAGTTAAACTTTTAAGAGTTAAAGAGGCAGCAGGCTCCCATTTAACAGTTCAATAGATTGGCAAATAAGTGAAGGCTTTGCGAAATGTCAAATGTATGTGAGTGGAAAGCTGTTTCAGCTGCAAACCATCACAGTATGATGCAGATAGTGCAGCCCATTATAATCAAATCGGTTCAGATAATGGATATTGACGATTGACGATTGACAGATTGGCGGACTTTTGATGTTTACTGACGGAAGCGTGGCTAAAATAACATGACGGACTAACCGATAGACAATTACAGTTTGGTGCAGCTTCAAAAAAAGACAGATTGACGGATGACGAACGGGTACCCAGGCAGCTGACGGATGACGAATGACGGACCGGCAAACTTTAGTGAAATGCCCACCTCAGGTATTGACAACGCCTAATGTTTGTGAAATAACTCTGATGAATTTTCCCTCTTCTTTAAGCTTCAAAATGGGTTAGTTCCTGTTTGGTGAACAGAAAATGCAGTTTTCTCACAGGTTGACACACAAAGCCCAAAACAAGCATCATCCAATGTTTAAGCAATCATCAAAGGCAACACTTGAGCATCTAGAAACACCCATCAGCCACGTGTTCCAATAATTTTGCTCACTTGAAAAGCGTGTGGGTTCAAATGGGTTCAAACAAAAGGTGCTGTGTTCTGAGTTGCTTAACACATCTAGATGTACCATGAAATAAAATATCATATCATCAGTTGGGCAATAGTGGTAGCAATGTAGATCCTATGTTGAGTCTCACAATTTTTTTTCATGCGGTACTAGCATGAGTACCAGGAGATTGTCTTTGGCACTCACTATTGGTCCATCGGATCACATAAGTCACGGTTCGGATCGGTCATGGATTTTGAGTCACGGATCGGATCGTTTTTTGTACACTACGCTACCACCTGGGCCATCTTCAAAGTAA
Source organism: Filicampus tigris (assembly GCF_054856515.1). Taxonomy (NCBI): domain Eukaryota; kingdom Metazoa; phylum Chordata; class Actinopteri; order Syngnathiformes; family Syngnathidae; genus Filicampus; species Filicampus tigris. Next base: position 24,020,512 of record NC_141224.1, on the reverse strand, counting down.
ATGTTCACTAAGGCTATTTCATTGTCATTAACGACCCAATGTATTATGTTAGTAAGCTTTATTTTGAAGTTAGCCTTTGTTGAGGTGGTGTGTTCGTTGAGTATGTTTGCAAACGCTTTTGTACATGCAACGTACGTGAACGCGCACAGTTTTTTTCACCAACCATTCTGCGGACCGTGCCCATCCTGAACCGAGGCTTGATCCTTACCAATCAAAGATGATTCGTTACATGACGCCACTAGTGTGAACAGGTACGCAAATGTGCGTTGTGACGCAAATGATGGTACGCATCAGTGATTTCTGTTACGCATGCTGTAACTAGTGGTAGTGAGCTGAGGGAATACTTAGTCATGGACAGTGTTGTTGGATAGCCGATGGAGAAAAGACTTCTTGATATTCCACAAGCCATTGTTTGATTAGCAACAAAACAATACTTCCCCAGCATACCGCGCGCTACTTAAGAACATAGCGGTCGGGTACACCCGACCGATTATATGACAAAAGGTGCACTGAAGTTTAGGGAAAAAGAAGTGACTAACTGACATAATAAACCAAAGAGGCACCACCGTGTGGCGATAACTGACTGTTACAATGCGTACCTGCGTACCAGTTATATGCACCCCTGTGCATTGAATTGTTTACAACTGTTTAACCAAGATAGCATTTAGCTGCCAAAACAATCACCTACCCCTGTGAATCTTCCTATCGGAGGCTGATTAGACAATCTACCCCTCAACCTAATCCTAAACTCAACCTAACGCACCTCACTATTGGTGTTGTGAGCATGCGTGGGCAAGCACACTAAGCATTGGTAGGACATCTCAACGGGGAGGAAGGAGAACAATGGAGCCCGCCAGGAGACATCGCGAGAATATTTAAGATTGCTTTATAACGCAATACTGTTGCGTTTTATTGCCAAATTGACTTCCATTTCTGGGTCATTGAAGTGTACTACATAGGCGCTGGCAGAGATTTTTTCACTCTAAAGATGTCCCACACAAGGACGTACTTTTCATGCATAGGGAAAATGTATATGTACTAAATGTTAACAGTTAGTGAACAAAACAAAATTGCTATCCAGCTTTTTCCTACACCCAATACATAACTCCTCCCGGGTTACAAGACAGAGGCTGGAAATGTTTCTGTCAGTCAGTGAAATCGGGTCCTGTGGCATAATCCATGGTTTTACATGTGTTGAACCACTAGAGGGTAGACTATGCCTGTGCAATGTTACTGCAGGGAACGCACAGTGTTATAATTCAGTAATTCAGTGGTCTTTCTTTTTAAAAGATCCTAACACAACACGTCAGTCGGTACTTGACCCGGGTAGGAAAGAATAGAGGGACGGACGAAAACCCACTTCTCTCCTTGCTTAGGCCATCCTTTTCAAAAGACTTCTCGTTCTCCGTCCGTCCGTCCACAAAGTGGCTGGATGGACGGACCGTTCCATCCCTAGGACGGAGTGCCTGTCCCTGTTTATTTAATTATGTAATCCAATGATATGGTAATGGTCACAAGTGAAGTGGCACTGCAGCCATTTATAGTAAACATTCTCCAAACGATCCTGACTCACAAGCACCTGTTGGTGTTTGTGACCACTGATGAGACTTTGTGAGTGGAAAAAGAATGCCAAAACGATCGGACAACTTTCTGGAGAGCTGAGTCCCTTGTAAAGAAAATGACTCAAATAATACCTCATTAGCTTTAGAGCCTGGACAGATTTCAACAAAGATACATGAACTTGTTGCCTTGGCAATAGCCAGACCTCAATCGAGGTAATGGATTATCCATTACGCATCACAGCAACTGGGAGGGAAAGAGTAGTTGTTTGTCATCAACAGTGAGAATTTTGTCGGAGAAATTGTGCTTTCTGATCAGCCAGATGGAACCCATTGTATTTTAGGAATCATTGTCATCCTCATTCGGAACAAAGTTTCTTCAACTACATTGGAGAGATGTGTGGGCGGGAAAACAGACATCCTCTAGTTTTCATGTTTAAATGTATGACTGTATGCTTTACCTGATTACAAGCTGTGGGGAAAATTCACATGCTTTTCCCTCATTTGTTTTTGTCACAGATGTAGTGACACACAATTAGACTGATTAAAAGTTGTCATTCACATTAAAAGACACATAGATTTCTGTTATCTAAAATGTGAAATATTAAGGTGATGGTTACAGGGTAGTACCGTTGTTAATAATTTAAAGTACATGACTAATACCATGACATTTTGTAACTTAGTATAGGAGTTGTGAATTGGTCAAAGAAGAATGCATAACATTTGTAAAGCATGTATTGCGGATTATTAAAGAGAAATGCCAAACAGTGGGTCAGTCAAGGCTGCAGCGCCATCTTTTATTGTCTCACTTCTGTGACTTGCTCTCGCTCAGTACGGCAAGCGAGATGGACACTGCCATAAGCAGTCACAGATAATGAACGCATCTCACAATACATTCCATCTCCCAACTTCAGGTACAAACCACAAAATTCATTCAGACTGAACCGCAAGTCAACATTAATGCTGTTGATTGACAACAAACATTCCCAACTTGCTAGCAAACATTGTAAATCTTCAAACACAAGAAATGTAAACAACCAGCAGACCCTGTCAATGCCATGGTCAATGCCATTTTATGAATAAGGAAGGAGGGACGAGGACGGAAGGTGCCCAGGTCGCAGACGGACCGGCAAAATAAGGTAAAATACCCATCTCAGCAGGCAACACAATCTTATTAATATGATGGCTCGGAATCCTCCCACATAGCAAAGGTATTTGGGCCAGCTCTGGCATGAAGCTGGCACAGGTGGCATTAAGTCGGCACTGGCATACGGCATGTGAACCGAACATGGCCTACTACTGGCAAAGGAGGCACTGTCTTGAGTCTTGACTCTGGCAAACAAGATGTGGGCCAGTTGATGAGTAAAGTAGGAATAAGCAGAGCTGGGCAGTCCGTCCCTGGGCCAGACCGGTCAGACCCTCCGTCCCGGCCGGGTGCCCATTTTTTGGGGCGGAGGTGTGGGGGGGTGACAAATTTTTAAAAATGGCTGGACTAAGCATGGCCGGAAATGAATTTTAGTCCGGCCCACTAATCGGCCCTCATGCGTGTGACGTGCTCGCGAGGCGGCCACATTTCATCTCAGCCTCGGGGAAAGGCTTCTTTTTAGGCTTCTTTCAAAACAACTTGTGTCCAGGAGTATATTCAAGCTGCGCGCAGCACTCAAGTATGGCACATCATGCATTTTCCTATTTCCGGAAATACGCCGTAGCAAAACTGCTGTGTAGTGATTTGCTGGCATTCTTTTATTTTGAAGGCCGGGAAGTGTGAAGGAGGGGAAGTGTGGAAAATAAGTAACTTGTTGAATGCTTGCAGACTTGTCGTCTGTTGGACCCAAATAATTATACAATACGACAAAATCAACCCCAAGGCTCGAAATGGAAGTCAGTACATGCAGCTGGATAAGTACGTGAGTAGGTGGTGCGTTTAAAGTGTGTCCACAGCGGGTTTGAATAGTAAGTTAGCCAGCTAATTGTCTTTAAATAAACCTCTTCCAGTAGCATCTCTCCCGCGGGGGCATCATGCACGTTTTTTTTTTTTTTTTTTTGGGGGGGGTGAGCGGAATTGTCGGAACGGGGCGGGGGCCGACAATGTTTATGAATATGGCCGGGGGGTCGCGGCCGGCTGGGTACCCAGGTCAAGGGTGGAGGGTCGCGGCCGGACGGGCAAAAAAGGGTCAAGTGCACAGCTCTGGGAATAAGTGTTAATCCACTCGTTTTTATCCATCACTGGGGGCGGCTATTTTGTCTTCTGTCGACTGAAAATGACATCACAACTGCTCAGAAAAACCAATCACGGCTCAGATTCAGAAAACAGGTCAGCCGTGATTGGTCGTTGTGAGCAGTTATGATGTCATTTTCAAAATAAATAGCAAAACCCACCTGCACTTGGCCCACATTCCTCAATGAATTACAGTCCTTAAGTGGTCCACATCTGGTATCCACAATGTGGGCTACATTAAGTCCATATCTCAGCCAAATCATATAACCATAACTGGGCCAACTCTGTTACCTAGGTAACTGTACAAGTATTTATCTAAAAAAAAAAAATATTTAGTTAAAATGATTTATGCAAGAACAGAGATCAACACATGAAAATAACAGCCAAGGGGAAAGAAAGAAACAGAAAAATAAATTTATTCGACAAAAAAATAACGCTCACATAAATACAAAATGTTGAGTGCTTTCCTATTTGTGGAGTGTACAATCGTTTTAATATATTGTCTGACTTCATTTTCAACAATGAAAAAAAAACGTAGTCTTCTGTGACTCCGGTTGAGGTGGTGGTGCAATCACCTGACTTCGGCATGGGTTCACTTCCCACTCGATAGACCACGAATGTGAGTGTGAATGATTGTGTTTGTGCCTAAAAAAAACACACACATAAAAAAAAAACGGGACAAGTGCAGAAAACGTTATAAACGAATTAAAGAAGAGTGTGGTGGTAGTGTCTAGTCTTAAAAATGTGCTGAGGACAGAAGGGATTAAGTTTAAGGCTCTGTTTCTGTTTTTAAGAGAAACAGGATTGAGAAAGAGAATTTAGGTTTGTTTGTTTTTCTCCTAGTACTGTGCAATAGTCATACTACTACTCTGGCCCACACTCCAGCACAGTAGGTGGCAGTAATGCACCTCAAACATCATCTGCCACATACCAATAAAGAAAAAAGAAGAACAAGCAAGAAGATTCCAGAATCCCGTCAGTGGAGAAGGTCAACGCTGTTTTAGCCACAGGTGCTTCTACTCAACCGGCAGGTAAACGAACTCAGTTGATTAGAAGCACCTGTGGGTCAAGACAAATGGTGGCAGGGTTTTTACTTTCTGGACCTGAATTTCACATAAACATTTGGGAAACGCTTGATCTGACACCACAGTATCAGTTTTAGTTGAATTATTCTTTTTAGTAGTCAAATTACCTGACGATACAAAAAGTTACCGGTAATTCAAAACCATATTTCAGTGTAACCGCCTCGGCCACACATCTGGGGCCAAAGATCAGGAAATCGATGCCAAATCCAAAGGTGGCTAGATCTGGTTCCTGATAGGGATGGTGGCAGGAAGGTGAGGATGAGAAGAAAAAAGGCCGTTGTGATGGGGTTCAAAATAGCCCTCAACAAAAAAATGGCATAGCCGAAGGGTGCTGTGCTTTGCTTCCAATTTATTGAATATAAAGTCAAAAGAAAACTTATTGAATTAAAAAATAATTGAGTGGGAAAACTCTATTAGGCTATACAGACAAACAATCAAATGAAAAAATTATGTCCAGTGGTAACTCAGTGTACTTTCTTGGGCCACAACACTACATAATTCTTATGCTACACTCTTCTCCTAACCTCAAAATTTCATAAACCAAGGACCAAGGACTCCCTGTATTGATAAATGAATATTCTTACAATTTTCAAGTTTGCAATTTTTTTTTTTTTTTTTTTTTTTTAATTAACATTCTGGTCTCTACTGTGCAATTATTGTATAACTGTGGGATCTGACCAGCAACTGGTGATTTCCCAACATAATACTACAATTTAGGGACCTACACTAATTACAGTAAAAGACTGGAATGTGGCAGATCACGAATGAAGGGGGAAGGGGGTATACTGTAACTCACAGGTGTCAAACTCAAGCCCAGGAGCCAGATGTGGCAGACAATTTGTACTTGACTTCTGTTCAAAGTTAGTTCTCCATTCTAAAAAATAATAATAATCAAATGTAAGGGGAATTATAATATAAGATTGGGTGACGATTAGCATTTCCACTTTTTCACTTGAAACATATGGTACAAAAACTTTAACTGCCTCATGCTTTTGCCATTCCGCTGTTTTTGGCGAACATACATCATAGCGAGCAGAATGCTTTTGGCATGTCAAACATGGTTATTCAAAAGCCGGAGCAACTCTTTCCGCTCAATCATGTAAACCGGTTATTCAGAATGTTTAAGAAATCTGAAATTTGACCTTATCCCGATTATTGGCTGCATGTAAACATAGTCACTCTGGTGCTGGGGATAAAATGGAGGTGGAGAAACAGACGTCGTAAAGTCGAAACGTCGTCGGTCGCATATGTCGTAATTTGAGGACTTCCTCTACTAGAACATGTGTTTAGACGCATAGAACATATAATTGTAAAGAAAATGTTTTGACTTGACTTCCACTTCAACCAAGCCTGGTTGGGGAATATCTTGCATCTCAAAATCTGTTTAATGCTTCCAGTTCACAGAACCCCCCTGTCCACCCCCGTTTCTAAATCACTATGCTCAGAGTCAATAAGTAAATAAAGATCTTGGTTGACTTAATTCTCTCTAATAATGTCGGTGTTTTTTTTACATAAAGTTGTAGAGACTAAGCCTAGTTTGACAAAAAAAAGTAAAAGGTAGAAATGTTTTCAAATGGAGGGAGTTACAAATAAAAAGTCTTCGGAAAAAACATTTGCATTTTACAAGTACCCACAACTACTAGTGTGCCACCCCTGCTGCAACTGCTTCGTGAAGGCGAATACTGATGGAAGATACTGATTACAACACACCTGCTTCTCAGGTAATCACAGGCAAGGAGGAGGCGGGCACGGGGCGTGGCTTCCACAAGCAAGTCGGAAGTGAAGTGCTCGGGAAGCGTGAGGCAATGAACCACATGCTTGTGACAAATTTCTAGTGTAGTTATGCCATATCCATCAACATACTTTGTACAATGAGTCAGGCGAGTCCAAATAAAAACACTTAATTTATATCTATTCATTTACTTCAAATTACATGCAGTAATGTCAGCACATTTCATGCACGCAACATTTCCAAGGAATTCAACTGCAGTATTCAGGTAATGTTTTATGTAGAGATATGATTTAGGTGCATAGCAGACGAAGTATGTTATCTGTCAGTCATTTCATGCATGCACGAGTCCTTCCTTTGACCGAGTAAATATTTAACCCCTCCCTACCATTTACACGCAACGACCTAAAAAAAAAAAAAAAAAAAACATGCACGGACGTGTTTTAGCTTTCCCCGAGCCGCATTCCGCCCCACCCCTCGTAAACATCATCGCCACTACTAGCGTACCTAAATCAGGAAGCGCCAACACGCGCCGTTGTTTTATTTTCCTCCTTGTATTTTCGTTCACATTTTGATGAGAGCAGCGTCGAGAAAAAGAAGAGGTGAAGAGTTGACATTCAATGTTGACAACCACTGACAAGACTGACGGCAAGGCTCAGCTGTGGATGCTGTTGACGGTGTAACCGGAGAGAAGGGTACGTGCACGCCAGTCCTGCTCTTAGCCACGATAACAACTGTGATACAGTAAAGTGAGGGCACTCAACGACGATATGATTGATTACGTGTATGTGATTGTGTTTGGACGTTTCGACTGCAACACTACTGCGCGAGTGCGTTTGTGGACGACAAACACGTCATCCACTTCTGTGCCTTTACTACACTCGGCATACGTCGTGTTTCGCAACAAATCATGTGTTGTGACGTTTTCAGACGTTTCCTAGTCCCACGATTATGTTAACATGTTTGCAACTAATTTTCCTCACTACACGACCATCACCCTCGACTGACTTGCCGCGTGTGAAATATCACCGTTCACAAATCTTATAAGACAACTCCACAATAAAAGCACTAAGAAGCGCATTGGATACTTTAAAGCATCCAACCACTATGCCGTGGCACATTAGAGTGCCGTGAAATATCACCAGGTGTGCCTTGGGAAATTATCCAATGTCAATTATTTTGACAAAAAAAAACATTTTCTTATTAAAAAAAAAAAAAAATGTTTTGTTAATTTATTTGTGCCAACCACTTATAGTAACAGGTAAAACAATAAAATGTTCTTCCACTAGATGAAAAGGTACATAATGACCCTGTATAGCCACTTTTTGTGTTTTGCCGTGAAATATTTTTCCGATGTGAAATGTGTCTTGGCTCAATACAGGTTCAGAAAAACTGCTTTGTGTATCCAAAGCGACATTTCAATTTGATAGGATTTGCACTAATTCGGCTTATATGTAACCCTACAAAATACCCTTGTCATTGACTTACTTTCGAGTACAGTATTACTGTACATAAGTTCACAGGCACATTGTTCATTGAAACAGTTTGTTTTCATATAAGCTGAGTTGTAAAGTACTGAAAAGTGATACTGATACTATACTTTAGAATATAGTACAAATGTTTAATGTTCCAATTGATCAACTTGATATCTTACGTCCCATCACGTTTGTATTTCAAACCCTTTTGATGAAGTACTGTCTGTACTACGATCAGTGGCAGCCAACCCACCGCTTTATTGCCGCAAATGGAAAATACTCTTTCAAGGGCCACTGGCTGTCTTGAGCCCTGTACTATTCCTCACTTTTCTGTCCTTTACTACCAGACAACTGTAATGCTAATCTTGTGAAATATTCCGTTTTCAATATTTGGTTCAATGTTTTTTGTATGCTGTAAATGTACACATTGTATGGGTGGGACAAAGGATTCTGGATCAATTTAATACGTACCGGTAATTGATTATTAAATAACCGAATCAGGGCTCTACACTACCTATTGCACTGGTAGCACTGGCCCTACCAACTTTTTTCGTTGGTCGCACTGGCACAAAATTTGGTCGCACCCTTTTTTGGTGCGGTACAGCATGACCATATTTGCTGAAGTATAGTCATCTCAATTGACATACCATAGTTTTGTATGATGTAAAGGTTGACAGTGACTCAAGATATATGTGCAAAATATTTTGCTGTAATAAGAACTTCATTTGCAGCGGCTGACAAAACAGGTCAATTATGTTATAGAACTTTAAAAGAAGACAAGGAAATTATACAATGGCAAAAACTTGAAAAATGTTAGCTGTCATCTAAACAACTTCAATTTTTTGTTTGCATTAGTTCAACAAAATACTAGGGATGTAACGATTTCCAAACGTCACAATATATCATCATGATATGAACCTCCTGATTTGATAATTATCACAATGTTGTGGGAAAGTTGGCGATATAAAAAAAAAGCTTACAATAGTGTATAAAAAGTCACAATATTGTGTAAAAAAACAACAAAAACACTCTTGTTGAAAATAGTGTGTTTTTGCACATAACAATAGTGACAACGAAATAGGACTGGCCTGTCATTTTATTGTCATGTGCTCCTCTTGGCTCAGCAGCGCAAAGTATCATGGTCTGTTATCCACAACGCTGTGTTCTGCTGATAACACAAATAACACTTTATATTGAGGCACTTACTTGGTAATGCAAGCACACATTGTGAATTGATCAACTTTTGGAGGAAGTCAAACATGTTATGTTCCACTTCATCTTTCGATTAGCGTGGGCCTGAAACGTAGGTGGCCAAAACATGCCTAATTCAAGCTAAACAGCACTAATAAACTAACCACCAGAGAGTGCTGGAACTGCACACATGGGAATGCAATTTTTATGCTTTATAAAACATTTATGCCTGAATTTTGGGGGGCTTGGAACGGATTAGGGCATTTACATGGAAAACGCGTCTCTACTTAGAACATTTTCTAGTTAAAGGGATGGTTGAGCCGGAATGGCCATGTTTTTACTAACAAGTTCATTTGATGTATTTTTTGATTGGGAAAATGAAAAGAGTTGCATTTTACATTTTATCAATAAATATGGGAGAAATTAGGAAATAAGTGACTTCATGAATAAGATTAAGAATAAGAATAATAAGGCCTTTATTGATCCCACAGTGGGGAAATTTTCAGTGTTACAGCAGCAAAGATATAACGCCTCTTGTTAATGAGGGAAATGTCCGCGCCCCCTACCGTTCTATCCTTGTTTGATCGAAGTCACTCAAGGAACCGATTACAAACTCTCCATTGAAATCATTGTACTTTCATTGCTTATAACGTTCAAAAATGGTGATCAATTGGCACCAAAATTTATGTGGACATCTCTACTAATGCCCACTTCAACATATCAAAACAATTAACCTCTCCGTGGCTGATTTATATGAGAATGAGGAAATGTGGAAGTGAGCAGAGCTACATAGATTTATGCTGAGCGCACACTGCTTCTTGACTTCTTTAAAAAAAAAACAAAAAAAAACACTGCATCTTTGCTGATCACGTGTAGGACGGGCAAGGCATTAAACACCAGTCAGGATATTTACAGAGACTGAAGTGAGAATGAGTAGACGTGCACATTTATTTGGATGAGGAAAGTTTTTCGACCTACAACACACCGTCTTATTTGATCATATGTACCAGCAGCTCTTATATAACCATCGGTAGTTTACAGCTGGAATTCTTCAAGTTACAGTATGTACAAATGAATAAGTAAGACAATTGAGATGGTAGTACAAACAACTGTACTGTGGCCTTAAGTTTTTTCATCCGTAAATGTTTAGTGCATTTTAAAATGGAACCAAAAACTATTCACTATGCTGAGTTTCACTAATACTATCAAACTACCCTATAAAATACTAAAAGAAATACTTGGAAAGATAGTTCACTTTTTTTGGGCACCAACCGTTTGTTTAAGGTAGTAGAAGGGAGTGAAATCAATGAGTAAAATTAGGGAAATGCACTGTGCTAAAAAAAACCTACTTCAATTGTTTTTATTTAACTTTATTCCAAAATGTTTTGTTTTGCTTCTCTAGTATGCATAATTTGATCTACGTATTGCAAATGTGGTATGAACCTGGAGAAAAACATGATTAGGAGCAACATAATTGTTTAGCACTTTATATTACGGTAATATATTCTAAGGTTATGTATTTTATTGTTAGGTGTTGCCGTTAAGGGTTTGTATGCCTCCATAATCCACAGTAGACTCTACTCAATATGTTAGCGTACCACAACAGGCTTCCAGACACGACCATCCTATTGTCGGAAATGAAATCGGGCATCAGCCACAACGTACTTCTTTTTTAGATAATCGTTTACCACGCTATGACAGGAAGGTTTACATACAGTAATTTTGTGAAATGCACCCGGACTTTTGGACTCTGTTGCTAATGTAACACTGCATGACAGTGATTACCTATAATGCTTCAGTTTTACATCACGGAGGACCTGGATTATCACTACTGCGCATGTGCGCTGCAGACCAGCAAACAGCTAGAAGTGCGAGAAGAAGCGTTTTCAAGAGCAAAACACAGCGGCAAATAATTACATTTATAAATAAACAATGTGTCCACTATTAAAATTGTCAACGATTTTGATCGTCGTCGTCATGATTAGTCGACTAATCTTGGCAGCTCGAGTCTCCTGCCGGGTAGGTTGTGCTGCTTGCAAAGTGCGTGCGGTGGTCGCGTAGTATCGATACCATACATACTAATAATGTATTCAGATAGTATTGACACTTTTCAAAGTATCTATACTTTTGACAACACTACTCTTTAATTGAATGAATTATACATTGATTTGTGTGTGATAAGACATAAAGACTGGTGTTGCACGGGATACCGATACCATTACGGTACCGTGATTTTTGGGCATCAAAAACAGCTTGACACCATTTTTTTTTGACACTGGCATTAAAAGAACAAACAAAAAAAACATGCAGCTCACCTACTCTCTTAAAGTCAAGTATACATAAGGTCAACGGCGCCTGTTCACCGACATATGAGGAGCGCCTTCATTCAATCCCAGGAATTATTTATATTTTTTTCAGGTATATTATCAAAGTCTAAATTTTGGTATCGTGACAACACTAGTAGAGACTAATTGAAACATTTACCACTTTTGCATAACATTGTAATTTATATCTTCTATTATATTTCAATAAAGGATTATGGAAGTAAATCTATCCATCATTTATGGATGGAAATATGGATCATTAATAATACTGTATTTAAAGTACTCATCTTTCACACAGTAAGAAAAAACAATGCATCTGTTGGCGTTGCAATCGATGAACTAAATCATAGCCTGCTGACTTGGCAAGAAGTTCCCATCCTTAACACATGCAATGTACAGTATTATCCAATCACACATCGGTTTTCTGTACCACTGATAATTCAGATCTCACAAAACAATGTTGGTGTTGCATCACAAGTACATGTGAAGGAATCTAAGCTAAGGTGTGATATCTCACTATCTCTAGTGAAATATGAAAATACACTGTTGCTTTGGTCCAATATGGATATACTGGATGAGTGAAAAGATGTTCGGTCAGTATAAACCTAAAAAAAAAGTGATATGCTTATGTTTAAAGAGCGCATTGTAGAGTTTGTGAAATCTGGCTTGAATATAAACACATTTATTGATCACGGCTACAGTATGGTGAGTTCAGAATGTCAAAACTCTGATAGGTGGAACCTCTTCTACTGATATAAATGTACCATTGCCTTGTCTTGCCAGGGATCAGAAAATAAGTCTTTCTTATACATCTTTTAAATCCAATTAAGCACCATTAATATAGAATTTAATGTCGCATCATTCAGAAGTACTGGTCAACAGCGATTTGCAATGACATGTAACAGAAGCTATGCAGTCGCTGCTGGCTGAGAGAGTTGAGTGTGTTTACCATTAGAAGTAGGGATGCTCTAAAAGCTCCAATGACATGACGTCATCTTGACAACGAGGAAGGATCGTCTCATTTCTGCTCATGTATGTCACTTCACAGATGCATTCCCTTCACATTATAAGTCACATTTGTTTTTGTAATGTGAACTTATACAGTACATAAAAAGATGATGTACAAAAAAAATCCCAAAAGGGCATCATGCCTTGCAGTGTGTAGATAGTCTACTTGCAAGCTCTGGCAGCAGGGAGGAAAAACGTTCGGACCGAATCTGAAAATGCACTTTTGAGCTCGTTTTGGCCAAAAATTGTCGGTGGATGAATTTTTAGTGCATCCCTAATTAAAAGGTCATGAAACATACTGCTTCAGGGGAATTTAGATGTTTTATTTGCCTATGTAGTCATTGTTGTTCCAATGCATGATCTAAAAAAAAAAAAAAAGATTTCACGTCCAAGTGGCTGTGGCCTAGAATTCTCTCTTGCCAGGGAATGTTGAGCAGAAGCTTGGCTTTGTTACAACACTGTGTGCATGATGTAATCCTCACCTTTTAGTTGATGAGGGATTTTGTGTTTTCAAACCATCAAATTCCAGTTTGCATGAAACCTGATGAACACACATTCAAGCATTCTTAGATATTCTAATATTCATATATTCAAGTTAAATTTTATATTCCATCGATGGCCTTTCTATGGACACATTTTGTGTAATTGGATTGGATTACTGGCATACAAGAGAGGATGCCAGAAGTTGCATCTTAACCTTCACATAGTTTAAGGCCAAGGCTCAGTTTGCCTGTGACTACTTGGCTGGGAAAGCCGCAGGAATGCGTCCCTCTGAATTTCTCAGGATTTTCTTCAGCACAGTCGGTGATTACATTACTCTCTCTTTAAAAACAGGCACATTCATACCAGGTTAATAGCAAGTTTTATACAAGTTCCCAAAATTGTGACTGAATGTGAATGCAGTGAACAAAGTGTTGAAGGGGATACAGCATACTGAAAGTGAGTCAACTTCCGTTCTCTCTTCCTCCCTCCGCCAGTCTCTCTTCTCGGTCAACAGGTTGAGTCACATTACCTGCAGTATAAACAGCCCCAGAGCTGTGATACAGTTTTTGTTGTGGTTGTTGTGGTTGTTGTTTGACCATAAAGGCACAGTGCTGTCAGTCAGCATAAGGCACTAGACTTACTGCATATCCTGTCATTTGCAGCAGGAGCTCAGCTTGCATTCTTCCAACAGTTCAATATTTTCACCCCAAACCATATGACAATGTTATAACTTGGCTTTTTAGACAACAACCCCCATGTGACTGTGATTGTCCATCTCAGTTTGTGTTGTGTCAAATACCAACGCCTGAGTAAGGAAAACATCCACAAGTTGCAATCAATTGGCCTCCAGACCAGCAGAGGGCGAGCATATGCCAAATCACAATTCATTGGCACATTCGGGATGCACTCCAAACCTGCGGGAAATGCTATAAGAGGGACCACATTCACCTACAGAGAAAAGCATAGCATGAAATGTTTGAATGAAAGCTAGCCTCCGCAACTGCTTCCTGAAACAAAGCATTACCACAAATCTTGATGAATTAAAAGACACAACTAGTAGCAAAAACTACTTTGAGTGTGGATGATGTGTTCCGAATAACTGTGTGGTTGAAAGAGGTGGGCATTTTACAAAATTTTGCCGGTCTATCATACATCAGCGGCCAGGGTACCCGTCCGTCCGTCATTCGTCTGTCCGTGATTTTCCGTGATGAACTGAATTGTAATCGTCAGTCGGTTAAACCCATCGAGAAGTCCGTCGGTCAGTCCCCCCAAAAAACGTCAGACACATTCACCTACAGAGAAAAGCATAGCACGAAATGTTTGAATGAAAGCTAGCCTCCGCAACTGCTTCCTGAAACAAAGCATTACCACAAATCTTGATGAATTAAAAGACACAACTAGTAGCAAAAACTACTTTGAGTGTGGATGATGTGTTCCGAATAACTGTGTGGTTGAAAGAGGTGGGCATTTTACAAAATTTTGCCGGTCTATCATACATCAGCGGCCAGGGTACCCGTCCGTCCGTCATTCGTCTGTCCGTGATTTTCCGTGATGAACTGAATTGTAATCGTCAGTCGGTTAAACCCGTCGAGAAGTCCGTCGGTCAGTCCCCCCAAAAAACGTCAGAAAAATAGGCATCCACTAGTGACGGACTAACGGTTCGCTAGTCAGTGATGGACTGACAGACGCTAACGGACACGGTTAGTGATGATTACACTGATGGGTGAAAATCCACTTCCGTTATTTGTCAGTCGTCTGCAAAACAGGAGTCATTGACGGTCTGATGGATTTAGGAAGTACAAAGCAGACGTTTGTTGAGTTGAATAATGTTGGATTTCCTAATTTAAACTGATGTGCTTCACTGAAACCTTTTGTGAATTTAACACTTAATTTAAATAGTCAACCAAATCATTACATTATTTGAGATGCGAGATTAATTTGGATAGATTTTTCTACAAATATATTTGTACTAGCAACATTTATTCATAAATGTACATTTTTGAACTTTGATGTATATCTTTTCTATTTTTTTCAACGTGTTCTACTCCAAATTATTCTACTCCAGCATGTTGTATCTTTAAGAAGATAAATAACCAACAAAGAAGAATTAAGTTGTCCTTTGCGTCCTTCAGCAATTCATCAAGTAGTTTTTCAAATTTGGGCAGAGTTGTGGTGGAAAAAAACACACACAGAACTTGACAACTTGAAAACAATATACCGGTACTTATTCCTCTCGCATGGGAGGAATGACAGGTTCCCAATGCATAATAAAACAAAAACAAATGCTTGAATTAGCAGCGCATAATTTATGCACAGTAGTGCTCATAGTGTATCAGTCTCACAACAGCCGTCGTTTTAACTAAAAATCTGTAATTGCCAGTATATTATATTCCAACATCTTTAGACTAGGCATGGGCAGGACAGATGGATTTCAAATTAAGTAATTTTTTTTTAGGATTAAATTTGCATTTTAGTATCAATGTTAAGTTGTGTAGCTGCTCACATCTTAATGGTTACGTAGCTTACAATTTAGTATTTGTGTAAAAATAGTTTGGCCTCTGACATGCCTGCCCACACAAATATGTCGACGTAATCTCTATTAGTCCTTGTTTAAAGTGCGTGTGTGTGAGATGACTATGGTTGAATTTGCATTATATGAACTTTAGATCCTAATAACAATTACTTGATTGTATTTATATATTTATTTATTTTATTTATTTTGGTTGGGTGGTGTTTGCCAACGAGTCCATGTGCCACAAAAATGTTTTCATTATTCTGGACACTTGCCCGTTTTCCAGATGCTGGGCTTTGTTTATGCTAACATAAGCAAGAAGCAGCAGGCCGTGGCAAACACTTGCCACTAGCGATGCTCAAGAAAGTGCGGCCAATAGCTGGAAGGAATGTGCCCACGAGGTCCAGCCCACTGGTTGTCATTTTAATGAAAGCCGGGGCTTGCCATTGGTCCAGCAGTATGTGGGGCGGGATGAGGGGTGGCTTACTGAATAAGGCAAGGCAAGTTTATTTGTATAGCACATTTCATGCACAAGACAATTCAAACTGCTTTTCATAAAACATCAAAAGAATTGCAGAAAGAAAAATAAAACATTAAGAATTACAAAAATCAAAATCATGTAGAATAATCAGATTAAAATGATTAAACGCAAGATAAGTAAAACATGAAAAATAAACTAAAAAAATACAGTGCAGATTTCATGCATAGGCGCATGAGAACAGAAATGTTTTTAACCTGGGTTTAAAAGTGTCTACATTTGGTGAAAATTTAATCTCCACTGGCAGTTTGTTCCACTTTTTTTTCAGCATAACAGCTAAATGCTGCCTCCCCATGTTTAGTCTAGACTATCTGACCTGAGTCCTTGGATCTAAGGGCCCTGCTGGGTTTATATTCTTTGAACATATCATGTATGTATTCTGGGCCTAAACCGCTCTGGGATTTGTAAACAATCAGTAGAGTTGTAAAAACTATTCTGTGTGACAGGAAGCCAGTGTAGAGACTTTAAAACTGCTGTGATGTGTTCAGATCTCTTAGTCCTGGTCAAAACTCTAGCAGCAGCGTTCTGGATGAGCTGCAGCTGTTTAATGCTCTTTTTGGAAAGTTCTGTTAAAAGGCCAGTACTGTACAGTGGCGTTCTACTAGAGATGAACGCATAGATGAGTTTCTCCTAGTCTTTCTGGGAGAGAAAACTTAATTCTGTTGATGTTTTTCAAATGGTAAAAAGCTGATTTGGTGACTCCTTTGATGTGGCTGTTGAAAGTCAGATCTGCGTCTATTATCACTCCAAGGCTACGGACTTGATCGGTGGTTTTAAGAGCCCGTGTCTCAAGATGTTTACTAATACCGAGCCTCTTCGCTTTACTGCCAAACAGAATGATTTCAGTTTTGTCTTCATTTAATTTGAGAAAATTCTATCTCATCCAGGTGTTTATTTGCTCCAGACACTGACACAGTAAGTCCGTCGGGCTACAGTCGTATATGTTGACACGGACACAAAGTTGTGTATCATCTGCATAGCTGTGATAATTAATGTTTAAGTTCTGTATTATTTGACCCAGAGGAAGCATATACAAGGTCAACAAAAGAGGACCAAGAACTGACCCCTGGGGCACACGACAAGTCATGGCCAATTGCTCAGATTCATAACTGCCAATTGTAACAAAATAACTCCGGCCTTCTAAATAGGACCTAAACCAATGAAGGACTGTTCCAGAAAGACCAATCCAGTTTTGCCAGCCTATCCAACATGATGTTGTAATCTATGGTATCAAATGCAGCACTGAGGTCCCGCGTGCTGTGATGTGCTTGGAAGCCTGATTGAAATGTATCAAGAATTTCACTTTTATTCAGAAAGTCTCTCAGCTGGTTAAATATGACTTTCTCAGGAACCATGGATATAAAAGAGAGGTTAGAAACAGGTCTATAGTTGATCATCAAAGAGGCACAGAGAGTCATTTTCTTTAGGAGTGGCTTAATGGCAGCTATTTTTAGTGACTTTGGAAAAATGCCTAATGCCAGTGAGCTATTACCCATTTGTAGGAGATCACTTTCTACTGAGGTTAAAACTTTTTTTTTTAATTCAGATGGTATCACGTCCAGACCAGAGTGCATGTTGTTGATTTCAAATGCTGAACTGTTTCTTCGAAGATTTTTAAATCAGCCATATTAAATTGTGACATAACATTCAAGTTATTTCTGTGTTTTAGACACAGGTTAGTTTTCCCGTTTGTCTGCGCAGTGTTAATTTTTTTTCTAATGGTTTTGATATTCTCGCTAAAGAAGTTGGCACATTTTTTGCATTTCTCAGTGCAGAAGAGTTCTTGGTTTATCTGTTTAGGAGGATTCGTACGTTTATCTATCATAAACAGTGTGAGAGAGTTGTTGACATTCTTGTTGATCATTTCAGATACAGTACCTAGTTGGAGTTGTTTGGCCTTGTACAGTTCATTATTAAAAGTATGCAGGCTTTGTTTGTTTGATCCTTAAGTTACTGTGACAAAAGCACGCCACAAAAGACTAAAAACATGGGGAGGGGTTCATGTAAATTAAGTACCGGATTAACATTTGAAAGATTATCACAGAATTCAAGGAATTTTCATAATTTCTAAAGTACTGTAGAACTACAAGTGCGAAAAAATAGAATCCCAAAAACACAACAGTTTAATGCATGGCACTGTCTCTGTTTGACGAGGAACTCTTGGATAATGGACAAATACACCAGAGTAATTTAAACATCATTTAACTTGATTTTTATTTAACCAATTGATGTCAGTATCCTCGAAACAGAAGGCACAGTTCTGAGACATCCACTGGATTGGAATTGAAAATTGTTTTATTCCACTCCTTAAAGCCACCCCTTGGTTGGGTCTGTTACACCAGGAAATCTGTCATATTTACACCACAGAATACGCTATTCAACCTTTGTGCTTACAACTCTCTCTCCAGGTTTAATGTTAAACCACAGTTTTACATTTTCCATGTTCATGCATACTAACGGTGATAAAATAATTTATTTATAACTGCCATAATTTATTCTGCCGCTACTCTCCTTCATACATGCAGGCCTTAGTGCGGCGGGGGACCAGCGAACTAAACGAACAAATACGACGACTGTAGTAATAATGTTAATAATAAAACGGGTCCATTGTAAACATTGCAATAAGTATTGCTTGTGTTAATAAAGCGGGGAGACAGCAGGCAGTAACGCTGATGTTTCAGAGCAACAGTGGGAGCCCTCAGGCTTTTCTCAGTGGAGGAGCTGTACTTCTCACCAGACATTTACAAGCTGACTGATCACTGTGCCGACATCTACTTCTTGGCCTCTTCTCTTGGTTGCATTGATAGTCCTCGTCACTTTTTCACCAAACTGACATTGTTAACCTGGAAAGGAATAATTATTTTGGAACCATGGGGGACAGGGACCTTATAAAGCTCATAAAACATACTATATATGTGATGTGTTACTTTTTTATTATTAAAATAAATTTACGAAAAAACTTTTCATTGAATTATGGGGTGTTGTGTAGAATTTTGAGGAGGAAAAAATACATTTGTTCCATTTTTGTTGTTGAATCAAAAGTAGAGGAGGCGTTACATCTGCTTCAAGTCTACATATTATATTATATTATATTATATTATATTATCAGTGTTGGGGGTAACGTGTTACAAAAGTAACGCACTACAGTAATGCATTACATTTAGGCAGTAACGACGTAATGTAACGTGTTACTCCGATTTTTTTTTTTTGTACTATTATTACAGTTACTGAGACTGGTAACGCGTTACAAATTTCAGGACCATAATACATATGTTGACATAATTTAGCAAGTAGAGCAGTTCACAACATCACTTGATTGTAAGGTATTACTTCCAGCAATACTCAAATATAAAGTTCTACCTATCCATCTTGTTAGACCAATTCTCAATTATATGTTATGCATCACTATTATTTGTGTGTAAATGGCAAATGGACTGTCACTTGTATAGCGCTTTTCTACTTTTGGTACTCAAAGTGCTTCACACTGTACCTCATCTACCTCCTTATGACGCAGCATCGGGAGTAACTGGGGGTTCAGTCTCTTGCTCAAGGATACTTCAACATGGTCACAATGGCCGGGGATTGAACTCACAACCTGCCGGTTGGGAAAGGACCACTCTACCACTGAGCCATGCAGCCCCCAGTGTGTAAATTAATTTGAGAATAATGATAATTTCATTTGTGGTTTACAGTCTGTGATTATTTATTTACTGGACAAAATATCAGTTCCAATATTTATATTTAAAAAATAAATCTTATTGATACAAATATTGATCAAAGGTAGTGATGTCCCACCACATCATAGAGTCGAAACATTTAATATTATAGACCACACTATATAGTTAAATATGCTCATAAGTTAACTTTACCAGCTAGAGTATGACAGCAAATTTTGCATTTTCCTTTTAAGGTATTGAAATCATTATTAAATAAATGAATCCCCGATTTAAAAAAAAAAAAAAAAAAAAAAAAAAAAAAAGTAACAAACTTGAGTAACGCGTTACTCTACAAATAGAGTAATATTGTAAAGAAACGGATTACTTTCACATGCAATTAACTAGTAATATGTAATAAATTACATTTTGGAAGTAACTTGCCCAACACTGTATATTATATTATATTATATTATATCATATTATATTTTTAGTATATTTTCATTTGCTTTATAAAACATGATCCTCGGCTTCCTGTGGGACAATGGGCTGATGACACAATTGTTTGAAGTGGAATTTGCAAAAAAAATTCTTTGTGGTTGGAGACGTCTTTGTAGAAATGTTAAATACATGTATAGCATTTATACAAATATGATACATGTAAACGAAAACGAAGCTTAAACATTGGATATTGTCATCTGTTGGTGCTCCTGTGATGACATCTTGTGTTTAAAGAAGACAAGACTGTCATAGACTTTTAAAGTTCCTGCAGGATCCATGTCTGGGGCCCACCGCCATTTACCTGGGCGTGGAGGAAATGGTTTTGCCAAATGTGGAAGTAGGTTGCGCATATATGCCGGGTTGGTCTCTTAATGTGTGATGAGTGTGGTTGTAGAACTGCTCCATAAGTAAAGTGCTTTGCGACAATTTCTGTTGTGATTTGGTGCTATAGAAATAAAATTTGAATTGAATCTATTCTGAATTAAATTCAGAGTTACCTGTGTATTAATCTATGTATATGAACCACCCCCCAAAAAAAAAAAAAAATCCATAAAAGTCAGTGAAAGTTGAACTGCGATATAGCGACAATTCCCTGCAAAAGGTTAAACTGGGAAAATACATTGCTCCTGCTGCATGTTTTAAACACCTCTCCTATGGCTTTCTAAATCACAGGACACTGAGTGGGAGAGGAAATGCTGGTGAATTGCGTTTGCGTATGTGTTTTTTCATTTGAGAAGTAATGCTGCAGAATTGTAATTGTAGGCTTTTATCAATCCCCACGCCCCAACCCCACCACTCAACAGCCTTTTCTGCCTTTTTCCACTATATTATGCAACAGTTTTTTCTTGCAAGTCCTTGCAGGATCACATCTCTGATTGTGTAACACTCTAGAGCAGGGGCGGAGCCAGAATGTGGCTAACGGGTGGGCCTTAAAATCAGGGTGGGCCTGAATATTTCTCGCACTGTCCCGATACGTCATATATTCAAGTAAAATGACAATCTGAATAATATGAAGTTCAGATCTTCCTTAGACAACCACAATTATATCATTCTTAATATTCAGCAAAATAAAATAAAAAAACACAAATTCAAAAATAATTTTATTATTGACTAAAAATGTAAAAGTATATCTTTTTTTCAGGAGTCTCACTGGGTGGGCAGTCTTGTCAATGTGGGTGGGCCTGTGCACACCCAGGCCCACCCCATGGCTCCGCCCCAGCTCTTTAGTGAAACTGGCTATGTGGCCTCACATTTAGTCTCTGTGACATCTTTCTATGCCTTACCCAAATATTAAGTTTGAGTACGGCACTTAATTGAACAACCACCCTTTGGTAATTGTATTTTTTTTCCGCCTTGTGTAATTAGCTAGAGGTTTTGCTTTATATTTTGGGTGGCTTGCTTGTGTATATAGACACCATGTATTGATTCATCCATTCCATAAAAGTACTTTTTTCAACCCAAATGTATCCACTCCGGTCAAGAACCATGCCCCGTACTGATGCGCTTCCTATAATGGAGCACCGTGAAAACTAAAAAGACAGTCCAAATATTAAAAAGTAATATTCACAAACACACATGTCATAAACAAAAGATAACATACCGTGTGCGCCTTGTAAACAAAAGCAAAAGCAAACGTGTTGCGTTTATATTTTTGTTCAGTGTATGTATATGTTCAAATAAGAGGGCTCTTTACATGGGTGCAAATTGCTATTTCCCATTACTACAGTTTAATTTTAGAATGAATCTTGTCTTATAATTTCTTTTTGAAAGCACTAGTCCCTTCAGAAATCCATTTTGTGTTTTAAGTTTTAAATGAACCCAAACCAATCAAACAACAGCACAGCAGAGTGTAACTGCTATTGAAACAGGTAGAAAACTTAACTAGAATCAAAGCTGTCTGATGGAAAAAGTGCTACTCATTTGCGTCTTGTGTTTTATAGCATATTACATACATACAAAGTGATATTGCATCCATTCCTAGGATGCAATCACAAAGGAAATTGTTTTTCATTGTGGAATTATCCTCATTGGAGCACATATGTGCATATTTTGTTCATACAGTAATCACTCTTCTTGTTTACATAAATATTCTGGCACTCTTTTTATAAACCCCTGGTTTTTACTGTTCTTTTATTTTTTTGTTCCTCCTTACAGCCGCAGTCAGCAGCATGGGGCAGCGTCTTGGAAAGAGAGAGTCACCATCAGACAACAAGGTACGAATTCTTCAAGGTGCTGCTGTGCCTGTGTGAACATTCGCTTTTATTAGTTGGAGTTTGGACTGATTGTGGACAAGCAGTCATGCTCCTTCATTCCCACTAATTTACTCACTGTAGTCAACTTTTCGAATCCCTTAAAATAATAGAGCACAGTGGGGGAAAAAAAGTATTGTTTTTTTCAAGATCCATTTTTGTATTTCCACTTGACTAATCTGTAATAAAATCTACTTAACACTTAATAGATTTGACCACCTATTACAAAGGGAACACCCAATTTCACTGAATTCTGAATGCATACTCTGTCGTTTTAACACAGGTGTAGTTTTCTATCTCTCCCTTCTACAACACACCTGTTTCAAATGATCAGCTCATCAGCAAGTTCTGCAGGGGCCTGATCCCGATTCCGATCGTTTGAATCAGGTGTGTTGCAGGAGGAAACCTCTAAGACATGCAGGAGGGTGGCCCCTGAGGACCGTAGTTTGACACCCCTGTTTTACAATTCTGAACAGAGAATATTAGAGCTTGCTTGCATTGAGCTGAACAAAAAGGTTACTTATTGTTATGGTTAAAAATAATACGTACACTTTGTGTCAAAAAATGAAGAGGGAACAAATTTATCCTATCTCCATCCATCCATCCATTATCCATACCGCTTATCCTCACAAGGGTCGCGGGCGTGCTGGAGCCTATCCCAGCTGTCTTCGGGCAGTAGGCGGGGGACACCCCGAATTGGTTGCCAGCCAATTGCAGGGTACACAGAGACAAACATCCGCACTCACAATCACACCTAAGGGCAATTTAGAGTGTCCAATCAACTTACCAAGCATATTTTTGGAATGTGAGAGGAAACCAGAGTTCCCGGAGAAAACCCACGCAGGCACGGGGAGAACATGCAAACTCCACACAGGAAGGCCAGAGTCGGTATTGAACCCACGACCTCTGAACTGTGACTCGGACGTGTTAACCAGTCGGCCACCGTGCCGCCTTTATCCTATCTCTTATAAGTAAAATTAATTTTACTCATGTGACTGTACAATGCATGATAATACTGATGCTATACAAGTAGCTATGATTGAAGATGGAGACAATCTGCATGTGGCTACTTAATGGGTTGCTAACACCCAGTGCCAGGGTTCCAGACTAATTTTTTTTTTACTAGGACCACCGTGGCCCTTAATGTAAAATTTTGGGGGCACATACTGTAAATCAACATGTGTAAGTATTCACATTTCCACACATTATAGATAAATTGGCCGAAGTGTGGAGCAGGAGTTTGTCAACAAAATATATTGACAAATAATAAAAAAAAAAAAAAAAATCCGCAAATTCACTGGTCGCAAATGTTGGAGTTGCTAGAAAATTTACTTGCACTCTCAACTTTCATGGGCAAAATGCAGTCCGTTTTGGGGCAGTCCACAGCCCTGCCCATTATGCACTCTTTACATTATCCTCTAAACCAGGAGCGTCAAACTCATTTTTGTCGCGGGCCTCATCATAGTTGTGGTGTCCCTCGGAGGGCTGTTTTGACTGTGAACCCATACAAATGTATGATCGCCTTATATCACATATACCCAACAAATTGATGGATAACTACTAGTTTTGAAATCAGAAGCCAGTAAATAGTTTGTTCAGTTGTTTTTCAATGTATTTTAAAGGAGGAATTTGTAACAAATGCTTGCAACATCTCATATGTTGTGTTAACAGTGAGGACAATTTCAAAGAAACACATCAAGTCAATACACATGATTTGCCTTCACGGGCCACATAAAAAGATGTCGCGGGACGGATCTGGCCCCCGGGCCTTGAGTTTGACACCTGTGCTCTAAACAATGCAGATTGACAACCTTTTGAAGCTGTTACAAGAACTTCTCTGTGTACCCATTTTACAGAGATTGGGGACTTGAGTCATATAACTTGACTAGGGTCAGACTCGAGTTGCTATTTTTAGCACTTAAGACTTGATGCCAAAACATGGCAATGACTTGACTTGACTTGAGACTTGATATCTAAGTTACTCGATTTGACTTCGACTTGAACTACATGACTTCACAAGTCATCTTGTTTATAGTTTTAAATTTGCATTTGAACACAGTTTGCCTTTTTAGGAAAGAAAGCAAGAAATAAAGTAGGGATTTTGTTCATTCACGCCAATCTGGCAACCCAGTCAGCTTCACTCGTATGCGTGAAGTGGCGACGTAAACACCAACAGCGTCGGAGAAACTCCGAGGATCACTAATTATGATTAATGGATTATTTTGTCCATGACGTTGGCAAAAATAGGATGATAAAACGCATGGTTTGCACCTCACGGGATGAACGTGCAACGACGACGTCTAACTTCATTTGTCATTCCTGTGAAGTGGTCAATACTAACCAGGAATTGAAAATCAATGGAAATCTCCATGTAGATCTCGGAGTGTGTGGAAGTTAACTATTCAATCAGAAGAACATTTTTGGGGTCACATCACTTATGTTGCTTGACAGGGCCAGGCTTGGAAAGTCTCTTCCAGTTCATCCCAAAGGGGTTTGATGGAATCAGGGCTTAACCATTCAAATCCATCCCAGCTCAACTCATCTAAACCTGCTGTACAGGTATATGTCATACTGGAACCCAAAGGGGCCTTCACAAATTGTTGGATGCATACTGTTGTTTGAAATGTCCCAAGTAAAACAACTCAAATTCACCAGTTTCTAGCCTGGTTGATTATTTAAAATTTTGCCTCAGGCACGTTATCTCTGGTGTGTATTTACCACAGAAATAAGACAATGTGGAAGTTTGTGTCATTCTTATTGTTCTTCTTCTTATTATTTTAGATTTTTATTATTTTAGTCAGTGTTTCGCTACATCGGGCTGGATTAATTGTTAATTGCATCTGTAAGCAGTTATGGTTTGTGATGGGTTAATTTCTTTCTGTCAAAGACTTGTGTCAGCGGGTGGGCAGCAAGAACTGTTTGAGTACTAATTAATTATACTTGGAGGGTTCAGTATGGATCAGTAGCTGCTTTGAACTGGGTGTCTAAATAGAAGGTTTGCTTACATAAGGGTTAATGTTTTGTATCAAACTGAAGATTATATTTCTCATGATGATTACATACGTTTTTGAACAACTCACAGTCGGCACTTTGATTTACCAATGAAGGTTCTCTTGTGTGCATCGGCCTTGACAGAAAAATTGTAGTTTCTGTCTCAATTGCATGCACACTGTATTTTTGAGCGAGACCTTTGCAACATCGTTCTGTTTCGTTAGCTGCGGACATGACAGGCCAGACGCTGATGATGTAGGTGTGAGTGTGTCGGGGTCAGTTTGAAACGGGACATTGGAACACATGCAATTTAAGGACATTATGTAATTAACCAGAGCCTTGCTTAAGTTGTTATTGTCACAGCCTTTCAAAATCAGAGAAGCTATAATGAGTGTGGGCCATTACAGGTGAGATGCTTCTCAGCTTTGTAAAGGTTACAGGCTCGTTGTTGTGTGGGTTATTGTGAGAAGGGAGGGAAAAAAAAGAAAAAGATGTCAGCCAAAAGCATTTTCCTTGCGGACTTTGCAGTTCTGCTTATATTTGGCTGCCTGGCTGAAGCTTAATAAACAAAGGGATTGTGTCAGTGCATTGGGAAAAGGGAAGTCCAAACATGTCT
Source organism: Filicampus tigris (assembly GCF_054856515.1). Taxonomy (NCBI): domain Eukaryota; kingdom Metazoa; phylum Chordata; class Actinopteri; order Syngnathiformes; family Syngnathidae; genus Filicampus; species Filicampus tigris. Next base: position 23,994,380 of record NC_141224.1, on the reverse strand, counting down.
CATTTCATCCTTTCATTTGGCGGAAAATACGGTGGACAACTGTTTAGCATCATAGTTCAGAGGTTGTGGGTTCAAATCTAGCCTTTGCATGTTCTTCTCATGCCTGCGTGAGTTTTCTCTGGGTACTACAGTTTCCTCCAACATTCCCAAGGTAGGTTCATTGAAGACTCTACATTCTACAATGTTTGTAAGTGTGAATGGTTATTTGTCTATTTGTGCCAACCCGTGAGCCAAATGAGAATAAGCGGTACATTGGATGGATGGGTGGATGAAAATACTTCTGTTAAAAGCAGCAGATTGTGTCAAGTGCAAACCGTCTTGGGGAGGCTTGATGGCAGCTGGAGAAAACCACAGCCAGAATAAAATGAAACATTATAGACAATACAAAATGTAATATAGTAATATTGTTAAGTAAATATCTCTTAGAGCATTAATCAAACTGTACAGTACATTATTCTCTTTCTAAAAGTGGAATATTTGCTGTAGATCTTGTATTGGATGTCATTATATTGTGCAAGTGGCCATAAAGTTGCAGCTGCTCGGTATACAGTATATCTCAGTTTCTCATTTGTTTCCTTCTGGCTTCACGATAGTAACATCAGTCGATAGTTCTCTTGCAAAACAACTGGTAGTCATAGCAACCATCGGATAGAAACAGAGCATGACCGAGTGACACAGGTTGTGTTTTTGTGCTAGTTAGGTCTGGTTTGCGATATCCCTTCCAATTTGGAAGGGTGTAACATCACTCCCTTTTCACACTTCAAAACTAGCTTTCTTTCAGTTAGTAGTTTTCTAGCTCTCTGGAGGATTTGGTCTCATTGGAATGTATTAAATAACAACTGCTCCCGTACAGTATTTCTTCAGAGGAGAGATAGTCAACATAGCATTGCACACTCGCCTTATTGTGACACATCACTTCAAGATGGTTCCTGCTGAGTTGCTGTAAAAATGATTTGATTTTCTGCAGTCTCAGCATCGGCATGTACTGTACTTGAGGATGTGGCGTGAGGTCATTGGGCCACTGTGCATTCAGACTGCCTGTGCCTCTTGTAATACTACTAAGATGGTAAACATACTGCGGTAAAAGCAGTGTATTTTACTAGTCAAGTTTCTCCAGTGTCGATCACTTAGAATACAAGGCCGGGGTGTCGGATTGCCTACCGCGTTTTATCAGATGAATTACATTGGCCTGACCATTCTTGTAAGGGAGGGATTCACCACTGCTGCAGGGAGTGTGAAAGTTAATTATAAACTGTAATCCAAATAATAAATCTCAGTAGGAAACTAAATATTGAAACAAAATAAGAAAACCGACTGAAAATGACATATGAACTCTCCAGATGAGGGAGCCTAAGGCCCAGCTTGACACTCTGCTGTTGTTCAAAATGTGAGCATTGTGACCAACCCACTTGACTTTTTCCTGGCTGTCTGGGTGGGTTGTGTTGTGACACGGACATCTTAAAAATAACTGTACTGTTAGGTTCAGGGATGCACATATGAATTTTGGTATGTTTCTCAAATGAGCATCAGAGGTTGGTGTTTGGTGCTCTTTTTTTTTTTTTTTTTTTACCGACCCGCCACTCTCACGGCTGAATTTAAAGATTTAGACAACTGATCGGCAAAATAAAGCCCGCGTCCGGCCCATCCACGGTCTGGCAGCCTTTATTAAGTCCAAACAAAACATACTGTATGCACTGCTTTAAGTTTGATGTCCACTTGTGACAGTAGTGCAAGCAAACAGGAAATATATTTTCTCCACTTGATGATTGTCATGGGTCACATTACCAAAACAGATTGAAAACGAGCAAAAATACCTCGTAGATAATTGTGATCTATGTTTGACAGGGATGGGCACTTTACCCTGAAATCGTTGGTTCTCAGACAGGTTTTTAGGTAGTCATTAATTTCACTTTTAAATGAGACAGAATGAACTTTATTCAATCAAGGCACTTTACCCTATTTTGCCGGTCTGTCCTCCGTCCGTGACCTGCGCACCCTTCCGTCCTCGACCCTCCGTCCTTATTCATAAAAATAATCGTCCACCGACCCTGTCCATCCTCATCCTTTCAAAGCGCATCCGTCCTTACATTCCGTCAGTCAGCTCTCTACATGCATATTAGGGCTGCTAAGATTAGTCGACTAGTCATGATGACATCGGCGATCAAGATTGTCAACAATTACTTAATAGTAATTTATTTATGTATTTACGTTTATGTGTTTATTTACCGTATTGGCCCGAAGATAAGACAGTGTTTTTTGCATTGAAATAAGACTGAAAAAGTTGGGGTCGTCTTACATTCGAGGTCTAGAGATTATGCCCATTTACGGCGCTTGATGGCGCCAGATATCATTGAAGCGAATGCTGAACTTGACTCCGCAGGCCAAAGCAACCTCTGTCACGTGAGGATGACGTGCTATGGGAGGAGCCAGAGGATGGGATTAAGGACAGCGACACTGAGCACAGCGAGGCAGATAATTGTTTGTGAGGAGTAATGTTCCGTCATGATAGATCTCAGCTACTCTCAAGTTAAACCAGTTTGCATTATTTTATTGCAATGTTTTTCCTTATTCAGATTTGTTTCAAGACTACAGTTACAGTTAGACTTCACTTTGATGGTTAATGCAGCTATTTCAATTTTGTTGTTTGATCACAATAGATTGGTTTATTTACATTTCAAAAACCAGAAGCCATTCATTTACGAATGGGATTGCACTTTAGTTGACATATTTAAATGTTCAGATATTAAGATTTGAATGAGGCAAAATAACATGCCCTTTCTCTCAAATATATTGTTATAATCATTTGTTTCAGATGTACTGTAATTATTTTCTGTATAAAAATTAATATGGTGTTCGAAAAATGTTTTTTCAAAGTTGAATCTTGAAAAAGAGGGGGTCGTCTTATAATCAGGGTTGTCTTATATTCGGGCCAATACGGTATTTGGCGGTTTGTTTTTCTTTTGATACATAGCCTATCATTCAGAAGGCCAGTGACACCATAGGACTGAAGCTGGAGACGTTTGAGTCAGTGAGGGACCAGAGCAGAGATCACTGAGCAAATTGTTTCCATCATGGGCAATTATCCACATCCTCTCCATCCTCTGTCACACTGTGCAGCAGAAGAGGAGCTCTTCTCCAATATGCTCATTCAGCTTTGCTGCCAGAAACTGTGTTCTCCGTTACTGCTTGAAAAAAATTCCAGGATATCCTACGAGGCTCACAACACGGTCTCGTGTATATTCTGATGCATTTGATTGGCTAAGAGACCGAGAATGGGTTAGAAATGAATACAAATAATAAATACGTACTCGCTTTCCAGGCCGTAAATGTAGATATATGCAACTGTGCTTCCCGGCTCTAGTGGTAGAAACACGATAATACACTGGCCTAAATGCGTTAAGTAACTGTGGTGGAGGTTTGCAATGTTTATTTATTTATTTTTTGCACCAACATTCAAACATGTTTGGTAGTCTTTTTTTTTTTTTTAACTTGATTCTCATGCATGCCCAGATGAGATCTGCAAGTTGCATATATTCCTTCCCACAGACTGTACAAACATTACTTTAGCACGACTACACTGTGCGCATTTATATCATCTTTATCATCTATATTATGTTATGTAATTCTTATGAATCCATCCAGTGGTAGGAGTAAATTAAATATTTTATTGCAGCTGCGATGCACCTTCCAAGTTATGTGTTACTGTATAAGGGAGAGACCTGACTCAAGCCAACTGATTCTTATTTAAAAATAATAACATGGTCATGTCAACATTGTTTGCCTGAATTAAGCCCAATTTGAATAATTTCTTGAGTGGTTGTGAAATTCATTATTCACTATTACCCAACACATTTGAGATTGGTTGAAACACACATGATCGTTAACATTCTACAATGAAAGCATGACATTGTGCACACCTCTAGTAATGATGTTAATTTTGACAATTTAACTTCATTTCAAGCAATAGTATAACATCTTATACTGTATTGTACCTGCCTTTTTGCTCTTGGTGTGCATCTCAATACAGGAGGCACATCCTTCACAGAGGTGAATTGGAGCATTCTCATTTCAAAAGCTCCTTCAATATGAGTTATTTTCCTGAATTTGTAGGATCCCATGAGAGGATCCCTTGCATTTCAATCTGTTCGAAGGATTCATTGAACTTTCATGTTGGATTTTTCAAACATGCGTAGGCAAGAAATATGCTAGATGAAGAAGGCTCAATTTTTTCCTGGTTGCAGTAGAGGTATTTCATTGACATTGACATTAACAGTTGAGGGGGTCGTAGTTTCAGCACATTCGGTGAACACTCTGTGATCTAAAGCGAAGAGAATGGCGAGCCACTAAACATAGCAAACACACAGACAGGTGTGGACTGACCAATAGTATGGAATTGTGACAAATATGAAATTGACCACATTTTGACATGGAAGGTTTTGGCCTGACGTTTGCAATATGTTTCTCTGTATGCATATCTAACATAGAGCATACATGAGTCTTAAGACAACAGGTACAAGAGTGCTGCTTATGGTCACTATCATGGAGGACTTGGTACTTATACAAATTAAAAATGAACTCCTCCACCCCTAAGCACCTTCCTGGTGCCGCAGGTCTGCGGACAAGACGCTACTGGAGGTGCAGAGTTCTAAGCGGAGCCTCAGAGGGGATCGATCCTTTTCAGATGCCGGTCCTTCCCTCTGAAAGGATCTTCCATTAAATGTTAGGCCACGCCCCTGTACGTTTTTAAAACGTGTGAGACTGACACTGTTCTGCTGTTTTCCGGTGTCTACTGAATATGCCTGTAATAATTTGTGTTTTAATTTTTTGCGTTTATTGTCTTTGTTGTTGTATTATTGCTATTTTTGTTAAATGTAAAGTGCTTTGTTACAGCTGCAGCTGTTGTGAAATGTGTTATATCGTATTATCAAGGATCAAGGGTAAAATGTACACTCATATATTTTTTCAGATCCAGGTACAAATTGGCATAATTTCTGAGCTGAGAGGTCACAAGCAAAGAGCACAGCATAATGCAAGGCTCTTAGGATAAATGGAATAATTGGCAAGATTAATCTTCCTTTTCTGCTTGACATGTGCCAGGGTCATGTGATACCTCACTTCCTGTAGCACCTAACTTATTGTAAATTTTGCACTAAATCAGGTGCTGTATCTTTAGGAGCAGCGGCATAGTCACTTTTCAGTGGGTTGTCACCAATGGCTGATACCGTTTTGCATTGTTTGGAAAAAGGGATTACCGATGTTTAAAAGGGAAGTCTACTAAAAATATTCTTTACAATAACATGTTCTATGTGACCTCACTAGTCTAAACACGTTTTTTTTTTTTATTATTAATACTCCATTTGGGGAATAAAAATTAAGCAGTGTAGCGATAATGGGTAATAATTATTTAATTAACAGCGGCTGAATTTTACTGCCTGCAGTACACTTAACCACCACTTGGGGCATTACATTGTTTTCTTTATTAAATTTAAAAGGCTTAAACAGATGAAATAAAATTCTGAAAATCTAATCTTTGATTAGAAGGCTGCTACAGTTAGAGTTTTGAGTTAGTTTTTGAAGCAGAGATGGTAACTTTTATTTAAACACACACAGTACACAATGCAGTTTTATGATGTGAACATTTATTCTCTAAATCTACATGGGAATTGGGAGAAATACGTCATAAGAAAACTAACTACGGTGGAGAGAGTAGCAAAGAATGATAATTTAATAGGATAAAATATAATAAAACAATATAAACAATTAAACATTGACTATCTTGGAACAAGATGTCCATCTTTACCTTTCGGAAAAGATGGACACGCAAATCCGTGACTAACTTCAAGCGGAAGTCAACCCAAACATATTTTCTTCAAGAATATGTTCCCAGCAGGCCCACTAGTTGAAACACATTCTGATTAATTTTGCATTTGTGGATTATAAGATAATTGCAAAATGCACTCGTTGTTAGCCATCTCTGGGGGCGGCCATTTTGTCTTCTGTCGACTGAAAATGACATCACAACTGCTCACAACGGCCAATCGCGGCTTATCTGTTTTCTGAATCTGAGCCATTCCACAAACGCAATATTTATAAGAATGCCCCATTTCAACTAGTGGGCTTGCCTAGAACATATTCTTGAAAAAAAAAAATGTTTGCGTTGACTTCCACATTAACCCTTTTAAACTCAATTTTAAGTACTAATTTGGTTTTGTATACTGGTAATTTTGCCAATGATGGACTCACTGATTGTCTCAGGAGGGCTGAGCTCTAAGGAGTCCGTCCTGATTCGAGCCTCGCAGGTGAGCTGGTCAAGTTGTGAACACATGAGGAAGTTGGATGGGAAAAAAATGGGAGGAAAAGAAAGACAAGAAAAAGAAGAAAAAAATTAAAGCTGTTTCTAAGTCAACACAGGACAGGTTAAAATGGTGTCTAGTGCAAATTAATTGATCTATCCATCCATCCATTATCTATACCACTTATCCTCACAAGGGTTGCGGGCGTGCTATAGCCTATCCCAGCTGTCTTCGGGCAGTAGGCAGGGGACACCCTGAATTGGTTACCAGCCAATCGCAGGGCACACAGAGACAAACAAACATCTGCACTCACAATCACACCTTGGGGCAATTTAGAGTGTCCAATCAACTTAGCATGCATGTTTTTGGTAGGAGGACACCGGAGTACCCGGGGAAAACCCACGCAGGCATGGGGAGAACATGCATACTCCACATAGGGAGGCCGGATTGAACCCACGACCTCTGAACTGTGAGGCGGACGTGCTAACCAGTCATCCGCCTTTAATTGATCTAATTAATCTATTTTTTAATCTTACTTAAAAATTGCAGAGAAAAGCCCCAAATATCCCAGAAACAATTTTTCAATCTACAGTAAATGTATAAAGGTTAAGATGTAGCACAACAGTACATTGACAAAACAACACGTACAATTCTTTGCTATTTAAAAAAAGCAAATCAATCAAGTGGGTGTGACTTTGTTTCTCACCATTGATCCTGCTCTGCTGTTTCCATGGTAACTCACCAAAACCTGTTTTTGTATCCCACAGGCCTTATCACCGGAGACCAAAGATGAGAGAGGACCACCACCAGCAGCAGCAGCAATCACAGAAGCAGAAGAGCCTGAAACGCAAGATGAAGTCTTTGGTAAGAGATTAATCAACATTTAAGTTTGCGTTTGCATATCTACTGGTGCAAGGGCCAGCATGTAAAAAGTGAGCTGTACTGTTCACATTTTTTGGTGTATCTCATAGTAACACTGCTATAAAATTGTTACAGGAAGCACAATCAAACTAGAATTAAAAAAAAAAGATTACCCCACCAATGTGATCGCATTTTATCTACTCTTGCTTTCTTTATTTGTCTGTAAAATTTCCAACAATTTCCAAAGTGACAATTTTCTTATGTACGACATGATGGATGTATTGATTTACAAAAAAAAAAAAAAAAAGAAAAAAAAAGAGCAGTGTTGAATAAGTGTGTAGCGCTTTTAGCTTTGGCCTTCCTTTGTAGAGTTTGCTTGTACTCCCAATGCTTGTATGGGTTTTCTTGGTCCAGACTTCTCGCACATTCCAGAAATATGCATGTTACATAGGCTACATTGAAGGCTCTTAATTCGTCTATTGGTATGAATGTGAGGGTGAATGTTTGCTTGTCCTTATGTCCCATGCCGTTGGCTGGACACCAGTCCATATGTACACTGCTTCAACCAGAGTCAACTGGGATAGACGCTTGCACACTCCCGACCAATGTTGGCAATAAACGGCGTTAGGTAACTCTGATTTTTTTTTTTTTTTTTTTTTTTTTTTCATTAACCTATTAAGGCCTAAAGCGCCTGGCTAAAGAGCTCTCTAAAACCTAAGGTCGTCTTTGGGTAGCAGACAAAAACAGAATTTCCAAAAGAAATTGAAATCTTAGACGTGTGGCTTTCAAATCAGCCCAAGTTTATTAATCGTTACTGCTTCAATCGAAGATGCAAAAATAACATTTTTTTTATCAGTGCAAGAGTAGCACTATTTTTAATTTTTAAAAATCGAGTGGTAAATACCATCCTCTTCTGTTACAAAGACATCAATATCGTCATTGTATATAAACATATATCTTAACCATATCTCAAGTTCCACTGGTTCAAAGTCCACAAGCGTGTCGTCTTTTTCATTACCGACATCCTCCGAGGAGTCATGACACTGTGACGTGTATATCGGCTTTAAAGGTTGAAACGCGCAACAGCGCTCCCGGCTTTAGTGGTAGAAACGCAGAAATGTGCTCCCGGCCTTAACAAGTTAACGGGGTAATCTAGCTAATATTTTTTTCTGTAGTTGAAACGCTGTTATCATTATTGTACGTTAAACGTGATGCATTAAAATTAATTTAGTTTAGGACTACTGCGTAATCCTAATGCACTCTGGCTCAACAAAAAGGGCTCATCTCATGTCTCGTAATTGCAATGTTCCTAGCTCCTCACTCCTCAAAACATTGAATGTGACCCAGAAGTTGAGGTGTGAGAACCGATCATCGATGAGCTTCCGCGCGCGAGCTCTGATCGAGGTACGTCCTCTGCGGAAGTCATGTAGCTCCTCGATGGGGATGTATGGACCGTCAACGATATAGGACTTCAAATTAAATAATTGTAATACATGTTTCTGTCATTTCTTCATTTTTTTTTAGTTGAAATATACATATTTTGCTGAGTTTCTGTTCTATTTGGGGCAGCACTTGATACCAAAAAATACTTGATTTACACTGGCTCATGGCTACTACACCGAATCAAAAAAAATTCTGAGGTTTGCACTGCAGTAGGCTCCTATTTCTCAAATGCATTTGGCCACATGAAGAAAATCAAGTATGTTTGTATTGTTCTTCATAGTTTTTTTTACATTCAACATAATGCATAAGCAACATGCCGGTATCTACATTTTTTAAAGCATCGAGTGGAAACAAAGCATAACGTGGACAATTTTGGTGATAGTAAAACTTTGGACACACAAACGGTGCATTTGTGACTAGTGTTGCACGGGATACCGGTACCAGTATTGTACCGTGATTTTTCGGCGTCAAAAACGGCTAAAAAACACGCAGCTCACCAACTTTTACTTAAAGACAAGTGTACATGAATGCAATGGCGCCTGTCTACTGACATGTGAGAAGCGCCTTAAGTGGCACGCCTCCTTCTGCCTGTGGAAGATGGCATCAAGCAGTGAGTGAAGCTGCCCCGCCGCTCGCTGCCCCTCTGCTGCTTGTTGAAAAGCATGATACGCTAAGTGTCAAATGGAACTTTGCTTACAGTACATGGCCAACAGCCATGGCAAGCCAACCCACATGACAAAGTGCGTCTGTAAGCCTTGTTTTAAAATGACCTTGGCTCGAAGTGGGTACACGTCCAACCTGGCCAAGGACCTTGCTGATCGGAATCCAGAGCTATACCACCAGCTTTAAGAGCGACGGGTTGTGATGCACTTCTAACACTCAAAAATAAGTAGAGTGTGAATTATTTTGTTCACAATTTGTATAATTTGACGAGACATTCGACTAGCTGGGAGCGGATGGGAGAAGAGTGGACACACACGCGTGCACACACAAGCAACATTACTTTGCGTCATCAATATATCAATTAAATGAACATATTTGCTTGACCGTAACAGCGCATATGTATTGTCAATGTCAACAATGAAATGCAGTTAAATATGGCATGTAATGTAAAAGCTTATCGTGAATAAATACATGTTTAACTTTTCACGTTTTGAAAGAGATACATGAAGCACAGAATGTCTACAAGACCGCGTCTGAGATTGTAAGTTTACTTTACTCGGCTGTAGACAACAGAGTTGAAACACTATGTTGTATGTATGTTCACTTTTAATGTGAGCAAAGTACAGCGCATAGAGGTACAGGTTGTTAACTTGACATGTTATTTAACATTGAGAGTGTGATTTTTTTTATTGTAAATACATGTATTTATGTTTTTGAAATGTTTACTTTTGTTTTAAAAAAGATACCATTAGAAGTGCAGCATATACCTCACGTTGTCAGTTTAAGTGCAATATATACTGACATTTATGTACAGTTATCTGGCCATTCTACTCATTTTGAAAACTGCTCGGGGGAGTGGGTGGCTAGGCCACCCAAAATTTCGTATAAAGCAATTTTTTTAGAGTAGTGAAAAGAGGTATTTTACTTGGTAACTAGTTACTTATATTCTAAAGTAATCCGATTACAACCCGGTTACTTTTTTGAGCAAGTAATGGGTAACTATAACTATAACTATAACTATAACTTTTAAAAAGTAATGTTCCCAACACGGCTCCTGACTCTAACAAGGAAAAGCACCATACAAAACAGATGGGAAGGGCTTTTGTAATGCTGCAAACCAGCAGGTAAGGGCAGAGCTAGTTACACATGTTCAGCACAAATTTGATTGTGGAGTGTATATTCCATTGATGGAGGGCATTCTAAAACAGAAACAAGTTGCAGTTGCCAGTGCAAATCAATGTCAGTCTTAATAGCTCATCATCACATAGGGTTGTGTGTGGGGGACAATATGTTTTGAGCTCGCTGCATTCCAAGTAAAACAAGTACATATGACTGGTTACAAAACATCTCATGTTTAAGACTGTGGTTTAAACAAAATTCTTGAATCCCTGCTGACTCGTATCAGTTGCTGCGCGCTCACAGGATTAAGTAAATATGTTACCAGCCTATTCTTACATTATTATTCGTAGACTGTTTTCAGTCCAAAATACAGTATATTTAAAACAAGTGAAGAGAAAAGCTTGAAAGTTTTATAGGGAGGTCTTCTTTACAGCTCTCATAAAAATGAAATCTGAACTGAAAAAGCTGTGTCATTGTCTAACATTCATCTTTCGATGTCAAATGAATGAGTTAATAAGGCATTGATTGAACAACAGACACAAAAAAAACAAACAAGCAAACACAAACTCACTGAATGCAGATCAAAGTGGTGATGCTGTGTAATTTTCAAGACGGGTCAATATTCTGATATGTGCATGGCTGAATATTTGGTGTCCACGAACAATCGATTGTGACAATTTGTTTCTGTTAACAACCGAGCCTTTACGTGCAGAGTGTCTCTTGTGCTTTCAGTGTTATTAGCTGGTTAGACTTTGTCTGATTGATCCGACTCCCAATTGGTTGCTAGTGTTAGGTTATCGTCGCTTGGTTTGATCATTGATCAGGACGATATAAACTCAATCCACAGTGGTGTCCAATGTTATAATGCTCAAAATCAGACCCGCTTACCATTCATCCTTGCGTTTTGCTTTGCTATCTGCAATATGGTAGGTCACTGCAGATGTGACGAGGCGTGATAACGCGTCAGGGAATTAATGATTCAACCTTTGACCTTTGGTCAATATTCTTTCCTATCACTTATCACTCACTCACTCGTGTCTTTCTCCAACAGATGTAATGATTGAATACTATTTTCACAGCAGTAATTTTAGTGTTCTAGTTTCCTATTTCTTTCCAATGTAAAGTTTATTGAGCTGTATCGAGACACTTCAAATTGAAAAGCAGACAAAAATCAGATGTCTTAAACGCCTGACAAAATGTACATTTTTGGACATATAGACAAATGTGCAAAGTCGATAACAAATATAAATGTGCAGCAATACTCATCAGGAGAGTGGAATATCAAGGTACAATGATGAATGTAGTACTGTAACACAATTGCAAGAAAGAAGTTCAAAATTAAAAAACAAAGTGTCACATTGAATGTATGAATCAAATGTTTAAAGGTTAATAGCAAGGGGAAAGAAGCTGTTGGAATGTCCGTCAATTTTGGTATGCAGTCAGTGTTGGTATTGATATGGTGGTTATAAAAATGCTGCTTCGGAGAAATACCGTCTTTGATGCTTAACCACTTTGTATTGCCTGATAAACGCAGCTTGTACTGATAACGTTCGAACAAATTTTCCAGGAACAAACACTATTGTTATATATTTAAACTTTCCACTTTAGAGTGCACCAATACTGGACTAACACAAAGCCCCTAGGTTGATATCACAAGCAGGCAAAATAAAATGAATTAAGAAATATTTTATGCACATTTTTCTATGTAAAATAAAGACCCTGTAATGTAAAACATAAATATGAACAAGTATAGAAAACAAGCCTTCAAAATTGAGGAAAATTCAAGCCGTTGTCTCTGCTCTCTAATGCTGTGGACATGTCTGCTGAATGTACTAAAACCACACACAGCTCAGCTGTCAACTATCAATCAAATACCTGAAAAATTGATACTACTTCCTTTAGCAACTTACTCCTGCACATGCCTTCACATCCTTACGTGTTGGAGGCACCAGAGGCAGAATTCAATTCTGAGCCAAAACACACTAACCTACCTAAAAATCAACCTTGTACCTCTGTCTGCAGCAGACTCAGTCTGCGGCATTTTACAAAATGTTCCCAGTCCGTCATCTGTCAGCAGCTTGGGTACCCGTCCGGCATTCGTCAGTCCGTTGTTTTTTTTCAATCTGGAGCGAATTGTAATCGTCAGTTAAGTCTGTCAATCGGTCCATCAGTACGTCCCCCGACCCCACCCCGCCCCAAAGAAAACACCAGAGCTGGGCATTGTACTAAAAATTGAGCGTCCATTATTCGTCATCCGTCCGCAACGTGGGTACCCTTCCGTTGTCCGTCATTCGCCTTTTTTTTCGGGTTCCAATCACCGTGAGTTCCGTTGGTTACTGGATGAGGCGGAGAGCACGTACTCTGGATCCCCTGCTGCATAATTGAGTGCGTCGGCTGTCCAGTGAAGAGGTGCTGAAACACTTTGCTGCATGTCTACGAGAGGTGAAGAGTTTGATGAGCAGGAACTGCCAGAGTGGCTAGAAAATCTGCATTTCACGGTGGACATGACAGCAAACCTGAACGCGCCAAATGCAGGGGAGAGGAGTCACAGCGCTAAACTTGCCGGAAGAGGTGTTAGCGTTGGAGCGCAAACTGACAGTGTTTGCCAGAGATTTACAGAGAGGAACACTGTCTCACTTCCCCTCCTTAAGGGAGTTCATACAAGCTCACAAGGTGATAAATTCAGAGTATTTGCAGTCTGCAATCACGACAACGCAAGCATCGTTTGCGAAACGATTCCTTGAGAGGAAAAAGCCACGTTGTCCTTCGCTGTCACTCCCCTGACCATCGACTCATCCCTGTTAAATGTGACTAATTTGCAGGTGTAAGTCAACCTGATCTTGAGCTGGAGCTGGCTGACATAGCCGACAAAGATATATGGGTGTCTAAGATTAAACGCCATCTTGAAAATGTTTGCCGTCAGAATGCCACTCTTGCTAGGAATCACAAACTGAGTGATATTGAGAACCCTCCAAGACCTGACAAACTTGCGTTTCAGACATGGAATGCCATCCCCGACACCTACGAAAATATGAAGAAATATGCAGTTGGAGTCTTGTCGATCGTTGGATCCACATATACATGTGAGCAGCTATTCCCCACCCTGAACTATGTTTAAAACAAACACCGCTCATGCCTCACAGATGGCAGCGTGCAGTCCTGCATAAAGGTGAAAGTAATTTCCTAGCGCCTTGATTTGCAAAATAGTGCGCTGGCTGTTCAAATGCGACGTGTTTTTTTTTGGGTGGGGGTAGGATTAGATCATAGAGGGATCAAAATCTAGCAGGAGTTGGTCGTAGTTTGTAGTCGGAAACGCTAACGGAAGCCCATTAAAAATCATAGGCGGACTGGCCCATAGGCGGGTACTAATTTTTGCTGGCCGGACAAAATGGCGGATAAACAGACGGCGGAAGGGTGTCCCGGCTGCAGGTGGAAGGCGATAAACAGAACACAAATTTTTAGTAAAATACCCAGTTCTGCCGAAAGGTTATTATAGTTAGGGACTCATGCCGGTCATCCATCTATGTCCCTTGGCAGCCATTTTAGCTACGGTCTCAAAATCAGGAACATAGAAATGATGAAAAGAAGTTTAACGTTATATCTTACAAAATTCTCAATCTTTGCAAATGTTTTCAGCAATTACCTTCAAAGATGTACCGTGTATTGTATTTCAAAGCAAATCTCTGATAATTTAATACAAATTGGCCATTGTGCAGTATAGGTTATGGCAGGTAAGTTAGTTCAACTTTATTGGTTCCTATTTTAGTGCAGCAGACATGACCAGGCGCCATGACTCACCCCATGCTGTTCAGTGTCTGGGGGTGCCTCCTTGCTCTACTTCCTGTTTGTGCTGCTTTACCACTGAAAGGCAAACACCACCATCAGCTGGGTGGCTGTTAAAAGCTCATAATGGCTCCATTACCTGGAGCAGCCATCTCAGCAAAGCAGACCCCTCTGTCTGTCTGTCTGTTTATTGCTGACACATGCTTCGTTACCATTTCTCCAATATGGCAGGAAGCGCTGAGGGGGACTGAATAGTGGTAGATTCACTGAAAGATAGAAACCTAGCAGGTTTGAGGGGAAAAGTCTTTCTTGAACGGTCGTCTTCATCAGACATTGCTGGGTCTGATACATAGTAATAAACTAGTCAGATTGTAGACCTATTGTACACGTGGAGAACATTGTTTAGTCTAAATGATCTCAAATGGTGTACTATTTTCCTTTATGTCTCACTTTTTCCTTTTCGTCACAGTACACGTTTTTGGCTAATGGTTATATGTATTATTTCAAATGTAGCTACGTATACCGTGCAACAGAATTTTTAATGAAGCAACGAATAATCAGTTCAAAATTGCAAAACACTTATATGGCCCTTTTACACAAAATATGATGTACATGCAATGATCCAGTAGAATGACTGTAAATGTTTACAATATGGAAATCCATTTTAGTTGAGCGATCCATTTTAACTCTGTGATATTGCCACATAGTTGACACCCTCATTATCAAATGTTAGTACACTGTGACTCGGACAAGTTGAGTTTACTTGGAAAACAGTAGTAAACAGTTTACCTTGAAATCCCTAAGTTATGAAAGAGTAAAAATTTGGAGCCAATGGCAATTGTTTGGACAAAAAAAATATATACATTTCCTAATGAAAAAAACAAAAGTTTTGTTAAATTATTTATGCCAAACAAAACAATAAAATGTTCTTCCACTAGATGACTGAAGGTACATAATGACCCTGTATAGCCACGTTTTGTGAATCATTTTGTTAAGTGGTGTGCCGTGAGATTTTTTCCGATGTGAAATATGTGCCTTGGCTCAATCAATGTTGAGAAACACTGCTCTAATCAATATGTCCTCCGACCTTACCTGCATGATGGTCAGAGTGCTGCTTTGGTCCAGTGTCGCAGCGGCTTAATTTACAAGCGCGGACTCCGCTCGCATTATGGACATAACGCTCACAACGCCGCCGCCTGCACCTGCCTGGAATCGCGAAGGGTTGAGAAAAAGCAGATCCTCCCTCGGGCTGTCAAAACATGCTATTTTAAGCTTGCCACAGCTTATATACATGGCGTTATATTACCTTTGGCACAATGGCGATCTATTTTCTCATGAAATCGGAGTTATTTTGGTGGCTATTCTTTTAAGTTAGACGCCTGGTTCACTAAAACCCCTTCTGCGGCCCCTTTCATGATGTCGCCCTGAATCTGGTTGTTGCGTACACCACCCATGAAACAGTAATGAACATTAGTCCCAAACTGCCCCACACCACACACCAGTCCGCTTTGCCCAGCACAACACCGCACGGCCTACGTTGCTTTTACATCAGGATGGAATCGTTCTTCAACTTTCCCAGTATTTTGTCTCATCTTTTCCGGAACCTGTGGCAGGCATCAAATTGAAAATGAAGTTTGAACATTGAATATCTTGTCTTTATAGCCTATAGAATTGAATATAGGTTGAAAAGGATTTGGAAATCATTGTTTCCTGTGTCCCAACTTCATTGGAATTGGTGTTTGTAATGATGTGGAGTGAAGTTATGAACATTTGATGGGCCATGAAACACCCAGCCAGACTCCACCCACCAGGTACGATGAAAACACATATGATTCATATCGCGTAATTCACCCTGTATGAACTGAAAGGGATTCAACACAAGCTCAAAGACGAGTGGGTTTATGCACACAAATGACACGTAATTTTGGGGCAATTATTTGACCCTGTATTTGACCCTGTCAGGGAAGTGATGTGGATTTCTCGAGGGCAGAAGTGTTTAGGTTGTGACCTTGTGGAGCATAGTTACAAATTATTTGAATTTTGTGTTGCATGGCCAATCTTCAAGTTGTTGGCCAACATCCTATGGCTACAGTATAGACCAGACGGACTCTTTCATCCTTATTTTATGGCTCTGTGGCTTGGGAAAATATATTATACTAAGTGAAGTATATGTTATTTGTCTCAAAAATGTGAATCATGTCGTCTTAGTAAATCAAAGTTTTTAACTTCTTTCTTCAGACCTTGTGCAATTTCGGTGATCAACATTCGCCTTCTTCAGAGACGTTTGACAGCACTGTCATGATGTGTCAGCAGGCGGCCGGTGTGCTTGGAAAGCCTAGCGACACCAAAACTGCACAATATGCTTCACATGAGCGCAGAGTTCAAAGCACTCGGATGTCGACGGCTTGGTTTTTGTCCTCTTAATCAGTTCAAGCGTCAAATTGCCGATTGAATGTATTTTGTAGGTAGTGTTATGTGGACGTGAGTGTGCGATAGCAATATAAGGTATTATACAACTGGAAAGAAGCGGTGCCTGGGTACTCAAACAAGCTGGCGTTTTTTGGGGGTTAATGTCAAAAATTCTTTGCGGCTCCCAATGCTTTCTTTTCCGTGGAAACCGGGTCGAAATGGCTCTTTGACTGTTAATGGTTGCCCACCCCTGGTATGGACGGTAAATAGTTCCCAATATAATGTCACCCATCTGTCGAACACAGTTCAGTGATTCTCAAATTGTGGTGCCACAAGTGGTACGCGGAGTTTCCTCCGGTGGTACGCAAAGTTATCATTGAATGTTGTCACACTTGCAACACTGCAGTTGTTTTGTTTACAACCTCTGTAATTTCAGATTTTCTGGGAGGCACTAAGTGGGATTTGTGATTGGCTGGGGAAATCGAGGGGCGAGCAGAGAGGCGCAGACAGAGAGTGTTTTTTTAATTCAGACACATAGCCTGGCAGTTGCAGTACCGTTCTAGTTTAATCTTGTTTCGGCATAATTACAAAATCATTCTTTTTAAGTAAAGAATTTGTTGATAGCGCACTACTTGTCCTGGCTCCTTGATCTAATCCAAGGCAGCTACATTAACAACTATGGCTACTGTGGGAGCACTGGTGAAGGTACCAGATTTACTCAGCCTGTCCAATTGGCTCGAGCAGGTTTAAGCAACACTGAATGAACAGTGCAAGCCAGTGAGAAGTTATGACTCTAACTATATAGAATATGGTTTTATTTGAAGCCGGAGATGGGACGTTTCCAATCCGCAATGTGTGGTGTGTGGCCAAGTGCTAAGCAATAACTGCATAAAACTATCGCATCTGCAGTGAGTGTAGTTGAAGTCCTGCTGTGCATTTGTCTCATCTAAGTATTGTGGTTCAGTATTTTGTCTCCATGGCAGTGTCAGACACAGGGTGACACGAGGCCCATCACTGCCATCATGAAGCCCCTCCTTCCCCCTCAAAGGCCCTGATTGTTCAAGGGAAGCATCCATCACTGAAACAGTGTCCTTTGCTTTGACACCATTGTTCACATTCACTCTTTCCTCTCAGCTCCCTCTCTCGCCTCTGATCTCTTCCTTCTGTGTGACATTTTTCACTTTCACCCACTAAAGAATGAGAGCTTTAGTTGATGGAAATTGGCTGCAGAATTAAAATGTTTTTTTTCTTTTTTCTTTTTTTTCTTTTTTTAGTGTGTCCCAGATGTGTCCTTGATTATGCAAATACATGCATTTTCCTCTTTCCAGATTAGATTTCATCATGTTTCTATGTATTCTGTGTTTGTTCACCATGTTTGTGAGACGGAGTGCATCTGTGTCCTTGTGGCCTCTTGAACTAGTCATCTGGCCTTGACCATCTGGCAGGACGTTTATCCAAAGTGTGTGTGTGTGGGGGCGTGTGCGTGTGTGTGTTTTTTCATTTTACAAGTCCAAGATGAGGGATTGATGGGTGACTGAGAAAATACCAATGCTTGCGCTTGCAGCTACAGTTCACTGATTAAACACACACTTGACAGAATCGTTAAATTAGTTGCTTTTGTCAAGTGATGTACTGTGGTGTTACCACACTAACGCATCACGTTAATGCGCTGCCTGTCTCCTACAGTAACACGTTGCCACATATTGGTTACGTTAGAGGTTTTAAATTAGTACAGTAAATTAACCCTTTCACTCGCCACAGTGGACAGCTATTCAAAAGTTTCTCCCTCCTACACAAACGAACACCCCCAAAAATCCCGAAGTTATCATAATTATCCATGAAAGGGTTAACATCTCTGCACTGACTTTTGAATAACATGAAGAACAGAGAGTTCCCAGTAGATGCATCAAAGAGGAACAGAAAATCTACATGCAGCACAACACAGCAACTCTGAGTGTATTGGTTGCTTCTGGAACAAGAATGTACCCCTGACGGTTTATAAACTGGAAAATTAAAAAGATTTTCATAGCCTGAACAATGCAGCTTGTAATACTCAATACAATGAATACATGTTCAGTTCCTAGTTGGACTACTCCATGTCCACGCTAAGTGTGACTTCATGAACACTCACGAACACTTCATGAAATTCAGGAAGTCATGGGCACTGTCTGATAGAAACTTTCTTGATGTGCCGTTTTTCAAGTTGTTCTTTTTATTTGTACAATGCAAAAGTGGCAGTTAAAATTAATAACTGACAGGTGGAAAGATCACATTAATTATAATTATAATTAGGGCTGTCAAACGATTGAAAATTTTATTCGAGTCAATCACATCTTATAAAATAATTGATCGTAATTAATCGCAATTCGAACTATCTCCAAAATATGCCATATTTTTTGTAAATTGTTGTTGGAATGGAAAGATAAGACGCAAGACAGATATATACATTCAACATACTGTTCATATGTAATGTATTTTTTCATTACAACAACAACATTTATATGTGGCCCTTGTAATATCCTTAGTGTTTATGTTTTCCGAGTGGTCCCTGAAGTGCACACGAGCATGATTGGCTCATGTTATGCTGTGCAGTGCTGTAGTGTAGGTGGTATCAGCACGTCATGTGTCCCTCCTTTAAACTGACTTATTTAACACAAAACAAGACAGCCCTCTTCTTTACTCATCCTCAGTCGCTGAGGCAAACCAATTTATTCACATTTCTGAGATTTAAAGATGCCCTCTTCTTTCGAAATGCTCCTTATACTCCCGCGGGCGACACGCATCCGCTCCGTTGCTCACTTGTGAGTGGGATTATGCATCGGCGGTCATTCTGGGCATTCGTTAAATGCGTCAAATATTTTGACGACATCAATTACAAAATTTAATTACTGCCCGTTAACGGTGTAAATTTGACAACACTAATTATAATACATGTCATGTGTAAGGGCCAAGCCCACCTCTCAAACAGGCAGCAGCAGAGAAAGTGTTATGACTGGTTACGTGATATATCAGTTGCTAAGCAGTTGCTATGGTCCTTCTATGCTTTGTCCTTTATGATGTCATATAGGCCTGAAAGTCAGCTTGAGTTACTCAGGACGTCAAACATTTTTCGAGTGAGGATGCAAACTGTCTTCCACTCCTGATCTCTGTTGTTACTTTGTATTTTTGTGGATAAAGCCTTTTGACTCTTCTACTTCCGTGTCATGTCTGCGTATGGGTCCAAATCCCGATCCTCACGTGACAGAAAGGGTATTGTGCTTGCGCCCAGGTCAGATACGTTTAAATTAAATTATTAAATTAAGTTTAAAAAAAAAAAAAAAAAAAAAAAATAGCCAAGCGCCAACCCAGTATGAATTGCCTAGTGTGAGCGCACCATTAATGTGATCTTATCATGTCGGCTGTATGAATCAAGTGCATTTTTAAGCATTGGAACCATTATCTATCATTTGACGTCATTTTTCAAATGGGAGGTCAGGCACATTAAAGGAGCCTGCCGGGAAAGCAGAATGTTCTGGTTGTTTCGTTGTCAGTCTTTTTGCTGAATGTCCTGAATGCCGCATGGGTTTTTAGAAACAGTGAAACGTCTTTTCTCGCATTGTGGGTGCTTCACATCCAGCATGAATGTATCAGCAGAGGGGTTTTTACCGCTGGGTAGGAGTTTTGGTCTAAAGCCACATACTGTAATTCCTCGTGTTTGTTCAAAGGAATGCTTTCCGTTCCACAGACCCACAAAGCTCGGCTTCACATCCTCTTCACACCAAGGAAGAGGAGGAAAACTGATGAGATTTAGTGCCCACTCTCTGCATACCTTAAACAATCAAGATGTTGATCTTGCTGCTTTTGTTCTAAATTTCACAAATGAACAGATCAGAGAAGTGGTAACTAAGCCTAAATTCATGTTAAGTTCAGTGTCATTATACTCTACAAAATTTAAAAGGCATTATATTTTCACCAAAGTCTAAGTGTAAAAACTGTAGCAGATAGACATTTAAAGCAACATTTTGCTCATCATTTTAGCATGTGCCAAAAGACTGCGCCCCAATGATTTCAAAACTTGCACGTGAAGTTCGAGTAATAAATTTGTTAAAAGTCCCAGTAGAGTGACAATAAATGTCTTGTGTTGTTAACAAGGCTACCAAATTTGAATGAATGAAAAAAATCAAGTGCATAAAATAGGGCTTCAAAATAGTGAAAAATTAATATTCTCACCGCTCTCAAACGCTGTGGGCGTGTCCGCTGAATGTGCGGAAACCACGCCCAGCTCAGCTGTCAACTGTCAATCAAACACTAGTACTACATTCTGGAAAAATGGATATTATTTCATCTAGCATCTTTCTTATGCCTACCCATAACTAGATATTTGAGCCGCAAAAATACATAAGCTTAAAGCCTCCGGTGGCTGGAAAATATCCAACCGCGTCGTCGCATTTTTTCCACACCATGATAACGAGGCACTCGCATGGCCTAGTCGTGCAGTGTACACATAGTCCCCTCAGCAGATGACCGTATGCTACCCATTTTTTGTGACCGTAGGGCTGAATGCATACAAGTGTACCAATGAATGCCCGCTTCAAATCGTTCTTGTGAGAGAAGCTCCCATTCTTTGTAATTCGAATTTAAAGGACTATAAAGATTTCCAGATGGCTTAAAAGTCCTGCATGAAATACTGCAAACATCACAACAAACGCAGGAGCTCTGTTTCTTTTCACTTTTGCGTGGTCATCCTTTGGATGATTGATAAGCATATGTGCAGCGTGTGTGTGGAATACAGTACATACCAATATGAACTCTGAAATGTAGTATGATTTGAACCACCATTTGTAGTATGATTCTGCGGTCTGCATGCATGTAAATCCAAAGCCGTCTGTGTACGCACAATATGGAAACTGTGGAAGATCCTGAAAGTGGCCACACCAGCATAAAGCCACTCTCCACATGCTGGCTGTCACATCAGACTTTTTCTTTTTTGCCCCCCTCGCTGTTCCTCCTTCTGTACACGCCCTCTGAATTTGCTGCTGTCAATGAGACACTCTAAAGCGGCCATGCCAGCAGACTATCCAAAAGGAAAATGTATTAAAGGGGTGCAGGCAAAGCTAGCTAGCTAGCTAGCTATCTGCACATTGCAATCCACTCATGTTGGGATTGAGGTGCAGCGCCGGGCTCTGTTTCAGCCACACCTGAAAAAAACCTGGAAAAATTACATAGTGAAAAAGAGTTTAGCACTATGTCTACAACTGAGTCAACAACTCTGTCTTTGCAAATGTTGGGCAAGAATCTTCTTCGTACATGTGTAATGTACTTGACTCATTAACTGCTAGGTAATTTCAGACCCTCTTTTACCCTAACGTTTGAAAAAAATATATATAAATAAATTCCTGGGATTGAAGGGCTGGACTATGAAAAGACATAAAAACTTTTTTGGCAGTGAATGAGTTACAACTTACCCAGTTTTTAAGATATCGTTAGCCACATAGCATAATTCAAGTCATTCAAAAAGTCATTTTTGAGCCAAATTGTGATATCTGCTGAATCTTTAACTCCTTTCTCTGGTGTATCATCCTGCCTTTCTGCCTATGCCCTTGGCCAATCACAACAGAATCCATCTATCCATTTTCCGAATGGCGTATCCTCATGAGGGCCAGCCAATCGCAGTAGAATCCTAAAACACTATCTTCATGTTATGTCTTTGACTTTTTTCATTTTCAATTTTCATGCTACAAACAAAATGAAGAAAGACAAAGAGGGCTCAGCTGTCCACAGGTCAAGCACTAGCTCTTCTTATTGATTGTTTTTCATCTGGTAAGAATTTTGCAGACACTAAATATAATTTCAATTAAATAGATTATGAACTATATATTTAAACCTTAAACCACAGTTTTTTTCGTTGGCGAGTAGCTAGCAAAGACTAGCCAACATAGGTGAGGTTTCTCTACTCTTAAGTTGCTCCTTTCTAGTCACTATATAGCAACTCTAACCCTCCCCCTCCCCATGTCTTGGTGGGAGTCAGCGGAGGAACAGGACGCAATTTATCCATTCAAAATTATTGTAAATACATTGTACATAATGTCCTAAAACGGCCACTTCATCCTGTAAAAAAAAAAAAAAAAAAAAAATGATCGGCACAATTTGGATTTTGTGGAGGTGAAAATGGCTTTTCCTCATAGGAGCTCACATTTAATGTCAATAAAATCCAAAATATTGTACCGATTGCTTTTATATTTTCACAGGTTTAAGTGGACATGAGTAGAGCTGCGCATATGAATTTTGGTGACTATTGGTCACCATTTTCAGACACTAGGTGACAACAGAACGTGCCAAAACAAGCCAGGAAACAATATTACAATGCTTGCCTCCTTCCCTCAATGACGTTGCAGGCTGAGATGGAAAAAAAAAAAGAAAAAAAAAAAAAGAAGGCCACGCCCATAAAAATACTGAATATTGTGATAAAAATGCCGTAAATCAGTATATAGTTTTTCGCAGATCTGGGCGTTCCGCCTTTGTGACGGACTGGTCCGCCTATCTGCCTATGATGGATGCCCATTTTGTAGGTGTTGGACAATAAACGGGTTAGTCTGAAACGCTAACGGAAGCCCATTTAAAATGATCGTCGGACCGGCCTTTAAGCGATTACTATTTGGTCTGGCTGGACAAAATGGTTGATAAACGGACGGCGGAAGGGTACCCCGGCTGTAGGCGGAAAGGCGATAAACAGGCCGCAATTTTTTTGTAAAATGCCCAGCTCTGGTTTTTCGTTTCATGAATATATCCGATATTAACTGAAGGAGCACTCTTTCAAAACACACCTTCTGCCACCAGACTAGTGAATAATTAGCCCTTGGTCTTGTTTGCATGTAGTGCTTTTTCTGCAGTAGCTGTTCCTCAAAGTGGTAACTATGCAGCAGGCGGAGATGTGTTGAGTTTTTCTTGAGTTCACAGCTTCCCATTTGGTTAATCTTTTTGACCACTTTATCCAATCTTTATGCAACAGCATAAGTGAGAAGAAAATCCTGTGATTTAAAGTTTCCAATGAAATCATTAGTAATAGACTGAAGTGTTTTTTCAGGGCCGATACCGATTATTAGTAGTCAAGGAGGCTGATAATCGATATTTGAAGAATGTTAATACGCAGAAAAAAAGGGAAAAAAATTAAGGGGAAACACAATTAAATATCTCCTTGAAGTTTACAACAGTAGTAGTTTTCCCAAAATTGAATATAATGTAACAGAAATGTTCATCTTTCACGCATCAGTTATCTTTGTTCTAAAGAAAAAAAAAGTGCATCTTCAACGCAAGCCACTGTCCAGCAGTGAAATGAACATCTCATCGAGGCGACTGTCTTCTTTCCGTTGCTTTTTGTGTTTTTTCCTCTTTATTCTTGTGGGTCCCATATGCAGCTGCATCTTTGTCATACTGGATTTCTGTGGCAGAAAGCAATGAAACAGGCACAGCCATTTTTGACTTTAACTTGGCAGTGCTTTGCTATGAACTTTAATGTAGCTTACAGACATGCACTTACTCACATCTTATTTCCCTCTCAATATTATCAACAACCTTATTTCAAGTAGTTAAACCTCTCTCCGGAACCATATGGTTGACGCAGCAAATTAGCGGCTAGTTGGAAGTTAGCCTGTAAGCTATCGGCTCCCCATTGACTACTAGCATGGGGAGGCAGCTTTATTTATATAGCACATTTAATACACAAGGTAACTTGGTGTGTTTTACACTGAAGTACAATTGCTCTAAATTCAATTGATTAACACTTACAGGAACGTGTAGAGAGACTGAGAGCGAGCAGAGCTGCCGATGTACTTGTGTTTATATAACGTGAATGGGCTCATTAAGTAACGTTACAAGTACCTGTGAATTGTAGAAGTTATTTATTATTATTTCGTAGCCTTAACTTACCTTCGCTCACTGGACCGTTTGTGATATTTGCTCCTCTCCTGGTGCGTGATTCTTGAGAGGCAGAGCAAACGCCGAGCAACAGCTTTCACTGCTGATTGGCTGTTACCCACTGAATGAGCAACCAATCAGATGGTGCTGTCGGCGGGTCAATACCGGAGAGAGTCTCAGCAGACAGAGACGTGCGCTGCTGCTATCAGAGCCAAAATAACTCAATTTTTAATTGATTGCATATCGTCCGTTGGATTAGTAAAAAAGGCCAATGCCGATAATCGACAAAATGCCAAATATCGGCCCTGATACTGGCCCTGAATATCATTCCTTCACTACAAATCACATTGATGACCAGAGGTGGGCTTTTACAAAAAATTCCCGGTCTGTTTATCGCCTTCCGTCTGCAACCTGAGTATCCTTCCGCCGTCCGTTTATCAGCCTTTTTGTCAAGCCGGACCTAATAGTCGCCTATAGGTCGATCCGACTATCATTTTAAACGGGCTTCCGATATCGTTTCCGTCGACCAACTTCAGGCCCCCATTAAATGCATTAAATGCTATCTTGGTTGAGACTTAAACAATTGTAAACTGATACTCCCAGGACGTAAGTGGATGTCAATTGGAAATTGGCCAGCTAATGGGCTTAACATATTGTCAATGAATTATGAAACCTCTACCACGGTGTCATGCACGGACACTTTTTTGTTTGTTTGTTGTGTGGCGTTGGGGGTGTGTGGGGGTTTTCAGACTGATGGTAAGGATGGAAGCACTTTAAAAGGATGAGGTCGGACTGATGGTAAGGATGGAAGCACGTTAAAAGGACGAGGTCGGAGGATGATTATTTTTATAAATAAGGACGGAGGGACGATAGCGGAAGGGTGCCCAGGGAGCGGACGGAGGACGCAAAATAGGGTAAAGTGCCCATCTCTTAAGTTCTCATATTGAAATTGAGTGGCCCCAGCTGCCTGCTTGACTTCGAATTACAGAACAGTATAAGAAAAATATTTCATGAGTCATACCATTGAGGGTGAGTTATACAAAAGCCAGGATGATCTGGTCGAAAGACATGAGCGTACCGGTAACAATATTGTAGATGAGAGGTGTCCAAAGTACGGCCCATGCGCCATTTCCATGACATAAACTACTAAGAATAACATTAAACACAGCCATCTTAAGTTTGTCTGTATTCTAATTCTTACTTTTGATACTTCTGCTGCATTTGAGGAAGGTGGGAAGTCAGACTTTTCCAACTCCCGACTAGAAAAAGTGCACTAGAACGCCCCTTTGAACTGTCTGGTTTGAGTTGCGAGTTTGGAAAAAAGAAAGGACCTCTTTTTTCAGCTGATCACTGACCAGCTTCAATCTGACGTTACAGGACAATGCTGACCCCCATGGAGACAGACCATGAATGGCAAAACATAATTTACAAGATTATAATCATATATTTACCTTTATTTATTACACCTTTATTTATTTATTACATTAATATAGTTATTCTGAATAACTTTATTGACTGTGTGAAGATATGCCGTTCTCTCTCTGCATGAAGTTATTTGATTAAATAAATTAAATGCTTTGAAGACAAGATGTGTTGTGATGAACCAGAACAACAAATAATTGATCAGAATCAGTCATTTTTGTTGTTTACGTTCACATCAAATGCTTTGAGGTCGGAACTGGGACAATCCAAGAGTTGGATATATCCGACTTTTCCACCTTCCTCGAATGCAGCAGTCATGTCATGCCACTTGTGTGCAATGTACAAAATAAGATAAGTAATAATGTTTAGACATGCTGGGAAAATAGAATGAAGTTAAGAGAAGGTGTGGCTTCATGACAAATCACTTTAGGTGCCACAATTCCATTGCCGCATGTTTCAATTACTATTTTGTTCCTCAACAGTTGATAGTTGATATGCAATGATGTTATTGCAGTAAAATAAGAAAATATGCAAAGACATTTTGTAAATAATCATTTTGCATTGAGAAGACAGCAGAAAGTTGACTGAAGTTCCTTGTGGTGGTGTAGTAAGGATTTGGACCTCTGTGGAAAAAATATTTTTTTCGAAGGTAAAACTTGTAGTTTTATATACTGTAGAGCAGTGGTTCCCAACCTTTTTTGGCTCATCTACCCCCAAAACCTTTTTGTCATACTATGAGTTACCACCTCACCCATACGTTTTGATTATTATTGCATTGTATTACTGATTATTACATGAAGATCATTGTACATTCCTCTTCTCGTTTGCCTTTCTTATGGATTATCTTCAACGAGGAGTGTTATCTCTTAGAAAATGGATTGCAAAAGTTCCAAAAATGAGAAAAACATCTTAGCGAAATCTTCGGAGACCTCTTTGACATCGTGCTTGGTGGCATTCTCTGTTGTTTTGTCACTGTGGGGCATTCTTTTGGAAAAAGCGCTTGTCGAATTCTTAAAATGTTGCAAGATGAGACCGAACTGTGTGGACACATCGTTTTTTTAAAAATTAATGATGGAAAAATCACAAGCCCCATGTGCCATAACAGCACTACAAAGCGATTTTGTCTGCTTCATTATCCAACATTGTCTGCTAGTCTTGCTGCCTTCATTTCTGTTCCCTAGTGACAAGTTTACAGATTAGATAATAACATTACCTTACAATAATAGCCGAACATTATTTTGGTAGTAAACTAGGTTGAGAGAAAAACAGTACCTCTGTATTGTTGTGGCAACACTTGATAGCCTTTCTTAGTCATGTGTGTACTGTCTAATAATACATTTATTGACAATCCAGTTTATTATGGCGTTGTGTACAGTGTTTGTACACACTTTGGAGCACAAAAATGTGATCATACTTTGTTGATTTCAAGACAACATGTTGTTTGGCATGTACACGTG
This sequence comes from Filicampus tigris, assembly GCF_054856515.1. Taxonomy (NCBI): domain Eukaryota; kingdom Metazoa; phylum Chordata; class Actinopteri; order Syngnathiformes; family Syngnathidae; genus Filicampus; species Filicampus tigris. Next base: position 23,967,037 of record NC_141224.1, on the reverse strand, counting down.
CTTCAAACTGTTAGAATTGGGGCGCGAAGTCCTTTTTCGCTTTAGACTCTATGGTTTGATATGATTTGCACCGATGCTCCAATACTTACGATCACAAATTAATTTGCTGTTCCCATACATATGATTATTAATGATAAATTACCTTCTTCAACTTTAAAACCATATACAGGTCTGAATACCAAAAAAGAAAATGTCAATCTCATAATTATTTTATTCATCTTTTGATGTCACAACTCAAACATTATCAGACTTCATTGGCCTGGTACATGACTGTGATTTTAGATTAAAATCCAACTACTACAAAGCACATCATAAACATGAACCATAATCTGGTTCCACATTCCAAATGTTGGAATTGTGGTTGGTAGTCAATGTTGTTTTGGTTATTATTATTATTATTATCATTATTATTATTTATATTATACTTAGAAATGAAAATATTCCACTACTTAGTCACCCAAACTCCAAACGTTTTGGAACCAAGACCCTCCTTGGCAATTCTTTACTCTATACGGCAACCTATTTTTCATTTCATTATCTTTGATGTTGTACTAAACACCGACACTGAGATTGATGGAATAATTAAAATGGGGCTAAAATGTCAAATTAGAAAGGAACTCAGGGGCGGGATGCCGTGGGCCATCTGCCAAATGAGGATATTTTGTAATATTTCAATATCAGGCTGAAATCTGGGGGTAATGATGGTTACATAATCTGAGATCTCCACAAAGTTTACTCTTGTTGACATCATGGGGTGGTCAGCTACAGTATGTATATGAACAGAATGCTATTTGAATTCATTCCTTTGTTCTTTTACTTATTCCATTCAGGAACACAAGTGATCTGAAACCTATCCCATCTGATCATGGGCAGAGTATGTATAGATCGTTATTGCTAACATACTTACCTATGGGTTTTGTAGTCGTCAATAAAAAATAAAAATGCATGTTTTGGCGGTGGGAAGGTGGAGTACACTGAGTGGAATAAAACGCACCACCCAGAATCTTTTGACTGTGGGACAGACATGCTAACCTCTTAGCATCTCTTTTCAAGGGTTTTACTTTTCCGCCGAAATGGGATTTTGAATTTTTCTTTGCCCATTTGAGGGATTGAATGATGGGATGTCACCAATCGTTGTCAAATGGGGTTTGTAAAGCCCTTTGCGATTCTTTTGTGGGTAAGAGCTATACAAATACTTCACTTTGCGTTTGCTGTAGGTTTTATCTCCTATTTAGTTTAGGCTGGTAACAGACAAACCCATGAGAAATAATCCCTCATACACAAAATCTGCGGCTGTGTGTATGCAGAGATTATCTCTGCATGAACATATCTTGAAAACAAAATGGCTTGTCCACACTTTTCAATATTTTCTGAAGCGAAAACATCAAGAGTTTTTGACCATTTTTAAGCATTGTTTTCTTGTCAAACAGTGTGTCAAACAGAGATAAAAAATGGCGGACTTTCTGGCGAGTTCAATGTATAGGCCTAGATAGACCAAATCGACGCCGGAGGTCGTCGTGGCGTCTGAATGCGCCGTCTGATTGGTGTAGTGACCACCGTCGTAGTGTCGTAACTTGTCAGTAAGTGTCTTGCGTTTACGCATGTTGAATCGGCGTCGCCAGTCGTGACATTTGGTCTCTCTGATTGGCTGTTAGCTAGCAAATCACCGCTCGGAGCACCAAAGGAGAGTGACAAATGTGGATAAACAGTGAGCACGCCTTCGCTGCCTTAATCTACTTACAAGTACAAGAGCAAGGGTTGACAATTTAAGTATTTCACAATACCGTGTCAAGAACATGATGGATTACTTCGCGTGGGAGTTCATCGTGAGCGAAGAATAGAGCTGAATGCGTTGTTTACGTTTTTATAATCCGCCCCCGGCCAATAGCTTTCCGGTTGGATTTTTTTAACCATGAGAAATAGTGACTACCGCCGCCGATGGTATGGAAGGGTATTACATCTCACGCATGGGCAGAACGTACTTTAACGGTCAGCGTCGCTCTCTGTCGTTGCGGTGTATTTTTTCAGCGTGACGTGCCGACAGCCGGAAGGACGCCACAGGGGTAAGCGTCTGTCACAGTTGTCCAGCGTCTTTTTGGTCTATCTAGGCCTGATGGCTCCATGAGACTGTTTTGCACATCTTTTACAGCATATGCCTTCTAATTTTTGTAGACCTGGGTTAAACAGAACTGGGGCTGCTTCATTAAATATTTGTAGGGGATGCTAGTGAGCCATTTTTAACCCTCAGAAACACTGTTTTTTTGCTAGGTCTGATGTGTTTGCAAAATGTCCTATTTTCACTCAGGTTTAGAACATCCAAATTAACATAAACTTTCATGGCAAACAGCACATCGCCACAGCAACAGCGTTTGACAAAATGAAATGCTTTGCTTTAGCTTTTCATCTTGTATCGCTTTAGCTGAAAACAGCCACAGTTTCAAGACACTCAGGTAAAATGTCTAGGAAGAGATCTTTAAGATGTGACCTCTATAAAAGGCAAAAAAAAAAAAAAAGGTGAAGGGGGGCAGATTTAAAAGAAAATTCTAAATTGCGGACTTCCTGTTAGGTTTAGCATATGGCTTTGTAGGTCTTGGGCTCTTGTTTATGCCTCCAACTTTTTGCAGATCTTGTAAATATACAACAATGAAATGTACAATCTGGGATGCTTTGTAAAAACTTTCTTGGGGGCGCTACTGTGCCATCTTCTTTTTTAAACTGCACAAAAAACTAATAAAATATAGATTTTGCATTGAGAACTGTATTTTGAAAAATGAAATATAGTAACAGCACGTATTTGCACATACTTTGTCCATATCTTAAATGACAGTTGTGTCATACATTTGGTTAGGAAGTGCTTGGTCCTATGTGGCCCTCGAGTTTTTTTTTTTTTGTATGTCACATAGTGCTACACATGCTTCCGAATTTTGATAGGCTTGATCAAATGATCACGGATTTTGTTTTACCAATTTAGGGGGCGCTACAGAACTGAATTTTTTTTCAATTGTTGCTGACAACTTTAAATCACCATGCCTGATGAGTGTGCAAAGTTTGACAAGTTTTCATGCATGTTTAGGCCCTGAAAATTCGATTCATTGTGAAAAAAAAAATTGGTAAATAAGAATAATTTGAACAAAAACAATACAGTACTCACTACTCGGGCCCTATATGCTACGTGACAACATAGACAGGAAATTAATTTGTACGTCACCACATACAATATGTAGGCCAAGAGGATGAGCCTATGAGGTTAAAATTGAATAAATATAGTAAATATTTATAATATGATAGAAGATACCCATTATTAGTCCCTCAAGGTGACAATTGGCATCGTTTCACCAGCAGTAGCGGATACAGGAAATCGAAAAATGCATACAAGAGAAGACATCTGTACAAGAACTACATTGCAATAATTGGAAACCAAAATGTTGTCCTGGCCATAACGATCTAATCCAGTCTATCAGCAATGTTATTTCTTTGTTTGCAGCTTTGCATGTGCTGAGTTTTAATTTTGACTTTTGAGATCTGATTAATCGGATTTAATTCACTTGCTTTCTTTACTGCAGCTGAATACCAAATTAGGAAAGGCTAATTCATCCATAGATTCAGATGTACAGTATTTGATGATGCCACACCAAAATCTCATATACAGTACTGTGTTTCAGGCTTCAGATGCGTGCGCCATTACATGGTTGATGCAATAAATACATTACAATAACAAATATTGAAGCCTTAATTTGTGAACAATTATGGTTGTAGAGTAATGATTGTGTGCAATTGAAAAGTATGCATAATTATTTGTCTTATTACATAACATACTGCGATAACTGTCCCGCGTTATGCTTGACAAAATGTAAAAAAACTAAATAAAAAATCAAATGTGATAAGATGTGGTTTTATCCTTAAAAACTTGCTTTGACTATAGAATCTACAAGCAGTTGAAGAGAAATGAACTGCCATCAAAACAAAAGAACAGGAACATTTTGCAGTCATTGCAATGCAATTGCAGACCGGTTAACTGGGTTGCATTGTTGAGTGTTTTAGGCAGACTTGCCGTTTTTGCAGTATTGCCTGGGATTTGTGCATAGTCCAGTTCATTGTAAAAAATAATAATAACAAAAGATAGCTTTCTGCATGAGCTCCTTTTGACTTTGTGAGACCACGCGTTAAAAATGAGCACACAAAACATTCATAACCTACATACTGGAAGATTGCAGTGAAGAACCAAATGAGTCCTAATCACATAATCCTATTGTGAGTAGCGAGCTAAAATGTGGCAGCAGCCTTGTAGCTCTTAGGAACCGAATCTCTTAAGTGTCACCATGTTGAAATCCATACTTATAGGAGTTATTTTAGTGACACCAGACCCTTTGTCCCTTTGTAATAACTATGCACCTCTAACAATGGGCCATTGTTTCAGTCAATATTAGCATGTAGTGCGACACCATTCCTCCACAGTACAGTGTGTATATTGTTTAGTTGGCAGCAATGCACTAGATGTCTTCTTTTGTAGAAGATGTCTAGCAGCGCTCGACTTTCATTTTAAGGAGTCAAATCTACTTGTATGTACCCTTGAGGATAAATTAAGGTTGGCGACAAGCACAACACGATCCAACTAAATAGGAACTGTCGATGGGGCTGCCACCGGCCAGTTTGTTGTGGTGTGTTCGATGCCTTACTCAAGGGTGTTAAAATAATATGCTGGGACTGAGCTAACGTCTGTCCAGCAAACAGTCCAATTCCCATATTGTTTCTGAGTGACCCTGACAGAAATGGCCTTTTTGTGTGGAGTCTACAGCCTCCTTCCACAGTCTAACAGCACATACAATATGCTAGTTAAGGGAAGAAATTACCTGCATAGATGTGAAAATGCACAAGCGATAACATATCGGGGGTCTGTGTCTAATGTACCTTGCAACATCTTAACTTCATAAAAAAAGGTGGTTCGGACTGAACATTGCTGGCAGGGATCCCAACAATTTCAATCTCAGAGCTGTGCAATCATTTAATGCTGCAAAAAGTTAAAACCATGAATAGAATGTCAATCAGTTTAGCACGCACCTGTGCAAAGACCAAAAAAGTGAAAACGGTCATCTCATCTGTGTTTGCTTACCAATCAGTTCAGCTCGGTTCACACTGCAGGTTTGGATTTGGATTTTTGGGTGAAATCGTATTTTTTTTGTGAGTGTGTGTGTAAGCGTTCACATTACGTATTAAATGCAACCTCTGTCCGTCTAGGTGTGAACATATGCGTCCCAAGAGTGACCCGCTTGCACAGAAGAAGAGACGACGTCACTCACAACGTAGTATTTACAGAACTAAATGTGGTCTCCAATGTGCAGGGGCCACAGACTTCAATTTTTATTATCTAATCTCTACAGAGGAGGGATTCGGGAGGAGGTAGAATCACAATATTTTGGAGGAACAAGGCGAGGTTTTTCGATCTCATTTCATGGAGATGTCATTAAAGAGGCCTCACGCCATTGCCATCTACGTGGCTATACTATCACCATAAATGTCCACTTTATGCTGCATGTTTTAAGTGGGATTAAATTAAAGTCAAATATAAATTCCAAACAATTTTGCAGATTCAATCTCCCCACTGCCAGCAATCTCCCTGCGCCCACTCGGAGCGCATTTTGGGCTCCGGATGACATCAGTATTGGATAGATGCAACCGGGCGGTTCAAACTGCGGTTGCATTGCAAAAAAAAAGATACGGATCGGATCTAGGACCACAGTGAAAGTGGCCCAGGTCACATTTTAAATTGAGCCGTTCAGACTGTCATAAAAAAATCTGATACAGGTCACATTTGGACAAAAAAAATCTATCCGATCTAGGTCTCATTTAAGCAATTCAGTCAACTCAATTAACTTGTTCATTTGTTTTGGATCATTGTCCTGCCGCAGAAGCGCTGTTCGGCTTGCGGTCACATACTAATGTCCGAAAATTCCCCCTCAGAATTTTCCTGTTAAGAGCAGAATTCATGGTTCCGTCAATCACAGTCGTCCAAGCCCTAAAAGAGCCCAGACCATCACACTACCACCACCATGTTCGACTGTTGGCCTGATGTTCTCTTCCTGAAATGCTCAATTTATGTGAGATGTAACGAGAAACACACATTCCCAAGAGTTCAACTTTTTTGTCAGTCCATAGAATGTTCTCCCAAAACTCTTGGGAATCATTCAGATGTTTTCTTTGCGAAAGTAAGATGATTGGAACTCTGCCATATGGATGTCCAGTCTCTTCCATAATGTTGAGTTATGAACTCTGACATTAACTGAGGCAAGGGAGCCCAGCAGTTCTTTAGACGTTGTCCTGGGTTCCTTTGTGACCTCCTGGATGAGTCATCGTTGTGTTCTTGGGATCATTTCTGCAGGCCATCCACTCCTGAGAAGGTTCAGCACCATTCCATATTTTCTCCATTTGTGAATAATGGCTCCCACCGTGGCTCACTGGAGTCCTAAGGCTTTAGGAATGGCTTTGTAATCATTTCCAGTCTGATAGATATCAATGACTTTATTTCTCATCTGTTCTTAAATTTGTTTGGATCGTGGCATTTTGTTGTAGCTTTTTAAGATCTTTTGTCTGACTTCATTTTGTCAGTAAGGTTCAGGTCTACAGGTAATCAGCCTTGGGTGTGGTAAAAATGAACTCTGTAACCGCCGTCCCCCCCACCAAAAAAGTGATTAGCCACAGTTAATTCATCATTTAACGAGACAGGTTAATACCTTTTTTCTTCTTTTTTTTTAACACAGGGCCAGGTATCTTGGAATCGTTGTTTTCCTCAGTAAATAAAATCACCCTTTCAAAACTGCTCAATGTCTACTTGAGTTATCTTTGTCTGATTTTTACGATTATTTACTTATCTTAAAGATTTAACTCATTCATTTTCAGACCCTCTTTTACCCTAACGTTTGAAAAAATAGGTTCCTGGGATTGAATGGCTGGGCTGTGAATGAATTAAGTGGGATAACATGCAAACAAAAGTAAGAATTTAAGAGGATAAATAAGTTTTTTTGCGCCTCTGTACTGTGTAATAAAGATGAGTCTGGAAAAAAGAGATGAATCTCCCTCTTAGCAGATCAGTCAAGGTTCATCGTGGTTCAAATGCTGATGTTTTTGGACCTCTTAACCCAGCAGCAGGAAGGGCGCAGCGCCGTCAAAAGAGCCCATTGTGTTCCTGTCGTGTGCTGTGTGCCATGCAGGCCCGAGCCCATAAGTGACCGCTGTTGTTTCTTTGCAGGAACGGGTGAGAGAGATGCAAACAAGAACAATGGCAGCATCTCGGAGAAGCCGGCGGTGACTGACTCCACAGGCGCTGAGGGCCCCCGCCCGGCCTGGACCTCCGCCAGCACAGCTGACCCTGACGCCGCCACACCGCGCCCCCACCTGGCCCGCCTCTTCTCCCGAGATGCCCCGGGCCGAGAGGACAACACCTTCAAAGACCGACCCTCTGAATCGGACGAGCTGCAGACTATCCAGGAGCACAGCGGAGCGGCTTCAGAGTGCGGGTCGGAGAGCCCCGAACAGGACCTAGACTAGGCTAGCCTTTCCTCCCTCCCTTTCCATCTCATCTCATCTCACGTCCATCCTCTGCCGGTCGCTCTCTCGTTTGAAAGAGAGACGTGAGCCCCCACTTTTGACAACTTCACCACTAATTCCGACTCTCACAAGCATGGCATCCGCAAGCAGCTCCGCACAGGCCGCCTTCGGGTTGGGCCGCAGGAAGAAGAACCCCGGCGTTCTGGATCAGATTGGAAAATTCTTTGGAGCGGATAAAAAGAAGAAGAGCAAGGTGAGGGGGCAGAGATAGTTGAAGTGAAAACTTCCCAAGTATCTCAGTTCATTCAATCAATTCTCTTCCAGAACCACTTTTTGCTTCCGGCGCTTTAACAAATCTCAAAATAATTTGGTCCAAAGAAAGAAATCATCCGAATTGGCTTTGGTGTTCCGTTCAATTTCACAGTCACTTGCTGTCTTTGGGTTGTGAATTTTCATCGAAATAACTTTGGCTGGCTTGTATGCTTATATTGTTTTATTATCACAAAGGTTGTGATTTTGAATCATTTATGGATATGTTTCTATGTTCTAATGCTTTTGTTTGAATGGTACTAAAATCTGTGGTATTATTGTTTGGTTGTATTTAGTTAATGTTGTACAGGTGATATAATTGCAATGCTTCTGTTTAATTTAAACATTTTACGATCTGGATTTAAGAGTCGACGGGTTTGGGATGTCCAAAATGATTGTGAAAGACTCAACTTTTTGCCAAGATTATTACAAATCTGCAATATGGTATTTTTTATGTTTGGCCCTTGGTGACTTTTAAAGCTGGAGTGCAAAATAATAGCTATATATCATATATAACTGAGGAGCACAGTGTTGCAGTCCAATGAAAGCAAATCACTAAAATGTAGTGGGCTGATATTACTTTGCTTTATTTTCAGGACGTAACTGAAAACAAAAACAAAAAATTGGCGAAGCATGCTTTTTATTAGACAGCAAGATATGCTACTCGAAAACATAGATTCAGAACTATTCGGACAATGGGAGCATTTGAATCATTTTGCCTTTGTGTACCCCCATGGTATGAATTACAGCCGTTTTGTGTAGTTTACCTCCAGTTCTGGATGCATGTGAATCATGGGCAGAATTTGGGAAAGTGATTCATGTCACAGCAGCACGCTGGACAAGGGCAGAGCACTTTTGCCTCGCGGCTCCGACGAATCACAGCTCAGAGTTTGCATGTTCTCCCCGTGCCTGTGTTGGTTTTCGGCAGGTACTCCCCCCTCCTCCCACAATCAAAAACTTTGCTATATTGAAGAATGTGAATCGTCCCTCAAGTGTGAATATGACTACGATTGGTTGTTTGTTTTCATAAACATGAAATTCTGTTTTTTTTCCTTTCGGCCTGTCCCGCTTAGCCTGTATTTCACTGAGCGGCGAAGGTTTGTGGGTATTTGCGCATGGCCCAAATGTTTTTTTTGACAGAGTTGGTTAAAGTTTGCAAAGACATTCGCAAACAGTTTTAACTCCTTCACTGCCAGACATTTTGAGACCCTCCCTTACCCTAACGTTTGAAAAAATAGAAACAAATATATACAAATAAATTCCTGGGAATGAATGGCTGGACTGTGAAAAGACAAATAAATACGTCAATGGCAGTGAATCAGGGTTGCAAACAGTTTTTCTTGTCAAAGACAGTTTGAATGTGTTCAAAATTTGATGGCCACAAGAAAAACTGTTTGCGAACATCTTTGCAAACTTTAACGAATCCTGCCCAAAAAACATCTGCTACGTTTGCTGACACTCGCAAGCCTGTGCTGCTCAATGAGCTACTGCCTTTTGGGGTCACCTTTTCCATAAATGTAAATTAATCACATGAAAAAGAGTCAACCACTTAATTCCTTTACCCGCGTGGTAGACTTGCAGACTCAGTACGCTAGTCATAGGGGAAATGTCGTAGGTAAACGGAGGACCGTAAAGGCAAAACAAAAAATCTTTGTCCAAATACTTCTGTAGCTAACTGTATTGATATACAGCATTCCACTCGTGTTGTCAGGATCCCAACATTTAGCTAACAGTAACTACACTCAGTTGCATTATTATGATGCGTGTCATTGAGTAAAAAGCAAAACAATGTTTAGTTTAGCGGCTATCTTTGTTGCTACGGTAGTTAGCGGCATCCACTAGTTTCCAGTTCTAAATTTGATAGGCCAAAGTCTCCTCAGTTATGACATCACAGCTGTGATACAATGAAGCTGAATCCAAAACAAGCCTCTTATAGTTTTGGCGGAAAGAGGACGCAGATGTTGGACTCATGTGATTTAGCATTGTTTGCCACTTCTTTTTCATTTAGCACGGTGACTTTACCGGGGAGAAACTGTGCCACAAACTATTTCCCATTATTTTATTACTTTCCCTGCTAGTCCTGCTAGAGCACATATCTGCATGTTTTGGACAGATAATAGCAAGGAGATCCCTTAGAAGTGTGAAAATGCATCTTCCCTCCAACCTATTGTGATGTCAGATATGGATAAACATTTTGGGATATTGTCAGGACAGCCATTAGTAGACATTTGCCATCAATATTTTGTTCATTTCTGTTGATCTGACTTTTATTCTGCTTTGGTAAAATCATAAGCTTGTCAGGGACATGTTAATGAAACAAATTGTGAAATTTCATGTTAGGCAACATACTAATTTTGCAATCAATATTTCATCAATTTTCTCACAAGTGGCATACCATAATTTAAAAAGTTTACAGTAAATACACATACGTGTGTATATGGATATATATGTACTCACCAAGGGTTTGCCTTCATAAAATTAGTGTTCAAGTAATTAAGATGCAATTGCCTCAAGCCAATAGGAAGCAGCACTTTCTGCTGTAGACACTTTTCAGTCACATCAAGAAAGAAGAGATTTTTATTTTTTTATATACAGGTATAATTACTGGACAAAGACATTAAATCAATTGTTAAAGCCCGTATGAAATAGGACTTGTCCAGGTATTTGTTTGGATTTTAAATATCCATTTCTGTTTAGTTTCGAAAGGTTTGCAGGTATTGAAATACTGTATATCCAATTACCTTTATTTCAGAGGTTTTGCAACTTCCAATTGCTCTATGTGGCCATATTAAGTGCATTGCAAGATGGAGACAAACTGGCCTCTTGTGTGAGTATTTTGATGCTAAAACATGTACAGTGGGAAAGACTTTTTTTGCATGAATTTTAGCTTTTAACAAAAAGAATTGTGGAATTTGTCTTGTTGAACAGTGGTTATATGAATCCGGTTCTAGCAAAAAAGCTCAGATTCACAACAAAATGAGTCTTTTAACCCTTGTGTCTTGGATGGAGGAGGGAGCAGGGGCACACTCTCCCTCCCTCACATCAGTCGCTTGCCTCAGGTTCACGTCTTTGACCTCCAAGTGTCAACTTTACAGTGGATACTGGTACTGTATTTTATTGCTGTGAACTCTTTACTGAAACCAGTGAACTGTTCCTCGCCTGAACCTGTTCTCAGCTTTTTGATTATTGCTTGATTAAAAATCTTTAACAACACCTTCAGCTTTTCTTTTCTTGCTTTGCTGCCCAATTGCCTTCACTGTTGTGCCTCTTCTGTTTGCCTCGTCCTAAATACTGACCAAAAAATAACTCTGTTGCTCTATTTTTAAGCAACTTGACATGCTTTTCCATGTTGGGTGTTATGTTGATGACAGTAACTATGCTTTAAATTATCTAAGTAACTCATATGCCAAAACACCTCAAATAGGTATTTGATTTTAATTTCACCTTTTAAAACAACATATTCCAACACTGTTTATACATTCTCCTTGTGCATCACGATTATGCATCACAAAAAAAAGGTTAATGCATCACGCATTACGAGTCAAGTCAATGTAAACCTAATTTTTTTTTTTTTTTAAAGAAAAAATGAACAAGGAGTACCTGGTGATGGAAAAACAAAGCTGCTCATTTCTCATATTATAGTGTAGTAAATGGAAAAACAAATCAAAAAGAACTTCGTTTGGTTCCTAAAATGTCTTCGCAGCTCCATCATTTGAATTATTTCAGCTTTGTACTGTGTTTGAATGCTAAAGAGTGTCAACCAGAATTCCTAACATACTTTGAGAAACCCCCAAAACACTGTATTTAGAGGACGACAAAAACCTACCGGTAATTGTTTTACTACTTTTATGATAATGTGTACTTAGCCTAAACTACCAAATCTAACCACATTTTATATTTGTTAAGACATTCATTAAATTCATGATAATGGAAACGGGGTCTTGTTCAGATGGGGTGCCTAACTTTTCACATCTGACTGTTCTATTTGTGTGGTTTACTTTATTCATACATTTCACCCTCAACCTAATTACAAATTGCTTTTGTAGTGGAAATGGTGTCAGTAACAGATCGGAATGTTATCAGGCACAGACAACATCACCAATGCTGTTGAATTTGAAGGTTCAAACAATGCAAAACCTGCATGTACTTGTACACCAGCACAGTATATTCTGTGAGTAGCATGCCAGTGCAAAGAACCAAGCACAGCACACACACACACACACACACTATACAGTGTCCATCCATCCATCCATTTTCCGAACTGTTTAACATCACTTGGGTTGCGGGCGTGCTGGAGCCTATCCCAGCTGTCATCAGGCCGTAGGCAGGGTACACCTTGAACTACATGCGCTCTTGACGAATACAGAACTGTCATTCTTTCTCTCGAAACGATCATGATAGGTTCAGCATTTGGATTTTAGGCATGTGAATTAAAAGTACAACAATATCTGTTTGAAATAAAAGAAAACTGTATTCATTTTTCTGCGACATGGAAATCTTGCGGCCCCAGGCAATTTCATGTGTTTGCCTAATCATTAAGTCCGTCCCGTTTGGATGTTACGCTCATTTAAATCAATGTGAGGTATGTAATGTTCAATATTTGTGTTAGTTTTTATGTACTTCTGTCCGGTCCCTGCCCGGGTTTGACGCTTATGGAGTTTTTCTGGGTGAGTTATTTCATGCATTCTCGACTACAGCGACATTGGATACGTGTCACTCGGAAAGTACAGTACATGTAAATAAAAAAAGAAAATTGAGCAAGTGGAAGAACAATTGATCTCTTTCAAATGTGTCATCATTCAAATGGTGCACAGAGAATGAAAGAATAGAATAGATAGGAAAGTGTTACCCACGAATGAGTTTAGTGAATTGTTATTCATGGCCTCTCAGTGCTGAATTCACTATCATGTATTATGAAGTGATATATGTGACCTCATGATGGCATCCAACCTCAGGCCAGCCGCTTGTGATCATTAGCCTGCCCTTTCTTCTATGCTGCAATACACAACTTGATCTTTAACCTAAATTCTAAATAGATAATGGAATTTTTGAATAGAATACATGCCACTCTTTCAAAAACAGCAAACTAGTTAATCGTTCCTTTTACTTTTTTTAAAACGCATACAAAGTGGATAACAAACAATTTTGTGAACTTTCTGGCAACATGCGGCTGTCACAGCTATGAATCATATGACCGTTTGGCGTATTTAGTTTAATTAACACTAGAACATCATCAGCAGATATTCTGTTCGCCTGTAAAATAATTAAGAGTTAAAAAAAATAAATTAAAAAAAACATTCATTCAATGCTTTGTAATTAATCATTTAATTGGATAAAAAATATTTGATGCAACAGCCATTTCTGTTCCACTAAAGTACTGTATGAGTTGTTTGCACAGTGTTGCAGACCACAAAAACAAATCAAGAAGAAGGTATTTCTGACGTCTGCGGACTAGAGTAGAGACACCCTACTCTAGATACCCTTCAACAATGAGGTCCCTCTGATGACATGCCCTGGAAGCTATTTTCAGACTATGCTCTAAGATGTGAGTACAAAAATATCAGGAAAAGTTGGCTTGAAGGGCTGAGCTTTATTTGGGTTTGGCACTTTAAATGATGTTGGTGGCTTGGTGCTGACTCCCATTTAACATAAGTTTGAATGTGATTGGTTCCCAGTTAAGCTTGGGGTGGTTGCAGATTTGGCACCTCATTATGTCATTTTCTTATTCTCTCAAATACCTTTTTTGTTGGGTTGAGTTAGTATTATATATTATAGGTTATATTGATGAGGGGAAAAGTTTAGAAATTATTTATCACAAAAACATGTTACTTGATCAGGGGTGTGTGTAGACTTTTTATATCCACTGTAAATTTACAATGACCTTATCACACCACCCATGCATTTCTGCATTTCATTGTTATCAAATATTTTAACAGCAATTTGAGTTTGAAATCAGAAGTCATGGAAAACAGTGACAATTAAATAAAAATACTTTTTCAGTCGACAGAAGACAAAATGACCGCCCCCAGAGATGACTAAAAACGAGTGGATTAACACTTATTCCACAAACGCAATATTTATCAGAATGCCCTGTTTCAACTAGTGGGCTTGCATAGAACATATTCTTGAAAAAAAATGTTTGCGTTGACAAGTTGAAACCCGGCATACTGGTTAATTTTACTATTGTGGAATATAAGTTTAAGTAGAAAAATGCACTCATTTTTAGCCATCTCTGGGGGCGGCCATTTTGTCTTCTGTCGACTGAAAATGACATCGCAACTGCTCACAACGACCAATCACGGCTGACCCGTTTTCTGAATCTGAGCTGTATTGTGTCCTATGCTTTTAAGAAAGCTATATGAGGAGGCACACATTGCATTGGAGAGAATCATACAAAGTCTGAGATGTTTTCTTCCTGTGCTTAGCTGGAGAATCAATCAATCAATCACATTTTATTTATATAGCACTTTTCCTACATAAAAATGCAACTCAAAGTGCTGTAAAACATTCAAAGCAAAACATTAAAAAATATACATATAATAAGAAATAAATAGATAATTAGAAAAAGAAAAAAGAACAAAAAAAATCCGTTCATGCCCTCCCTCCCAACAAACCCAAGACAGATATCCATTAGTACATCAGCAATCATTCACACACACCCACACAAAGTGCACAACCTAATAAAATTTGTTAAAAAGACATGACAAGGCACAGAGAAACCATATGAGGAAAGGGTACCCAAGGGGAGCTCTCCGCGCCGAGGGGAATGACAGCCCACGGCCACAGGGGCGCCACCACCATAGAGGCCCGGATTACACAGGCGGACCCCACACAAAGTGTAGAGGCCGCCGGCCACCCAGACCCAAGGGGTCCCTGCGATGACAGCCCCCGTGGGAAGGGCAGCCACCCCTCCCTCAAAGCGGAGGAAACACTGGAGCTAAAAGCTGACAACGGCAGAGAGCAACAAAACTAAAAGACAGAACAGTCGTATAGTCTGAGAACTAAAATTAGTAAAATAAGATAAAAAATAATCTTCAATCAAAAGAAAAGATGAATTATTTAAAAGTTGTTAAAAGCCAAACTAAAAGGGTGTGTCTTGAGCTTCCTCCTAAAAATATCAACAGTCTCTGCAGACCTGACGTCCTCTGGCAGGCTATTCCAAAGGTGAGGACCAAAATGGCTGAATGCAGCCTCGCCATGCATTTTGTCCTCACCCTTGGAATGAATAAAAGGCCGGCGCCAGAGGACCTCAGGATCCGCGAGGGTTGGTATGATAAAAGCAAATCAGATAAATAAGATGGCCCAAGACCATTAACACATTTATAAACTAATAAAAGTACCTTAAAATCGATCCTGAAACACACAGGGAGCCAATGCAGCAATTTCAAAACTGGCGTAATGTGCTCCCGCCCTCTGGATCTCGTCAGCACCCGAGCGGCTGAATTCTGCAGGTGTTGCAATGGTGAAATGCTCTTTTTCGGGAGGCCAGAGAGCAGGGCATTACAGTAATCTAAACGACAGGAAACAAAAGCATGCATCAGCACTTCCGTGTTAGCCTGAGAGAGAAACGGGCGGACTCTGGCGATATTCTTAGGTGATAAAAAACAATCTTGGTTACATTTTTAATATGAGGAATAAAACTGAGCTCAGAGTCAAAAATGACGCCAAGGTTCTTCACACAATGTGAGGGATTAAAAATGTGTAGTTTTGGTAAAAGCTTCTCTCTCTGACCTTCGGGACCGATAACTAAAACCTCAGTTTTGTCCTGATTGAGCTGTAGGAAATTATCTGCCATCCATGACTTGATATCTAAAATGCAATTTAAAAGGGTATCAATGGGTCCTGTGTCATCAGGAGACACGGCAATATACAGCTGCGTGTCATCAGCATAGCTGTGAAAGCTGATGCCGTGTCCCCGGATGACATCCCCAAGGGGAAGCATGTAAAGATTAAAAAGTAGGGGGCCTAAAATCGAACCTTGGGGAACCCCACATTTAATTTCATGGGTTTTGGCGGAACAAGTATCCATACTTACAAAGAAATATCGGTCTGTGAGATAGGAATAAAACCAGTTAAAAACAGTACCGGATATGCCCACTAGATTTTTAAGTCTATTTAATAAAATTTGGTGATCTACTGTATCAAAAGCAGCGCTTAGATCCAGTAGCACCAAGACTGTGAGTTTTCTCACGTCTGCAGTGCACCTAATATCATTTAAAATCCTTAAAAGCGCAGTCTCCGTACTGTGGTTCATCCTAAAACCAGATTGATATTTCTCCAAAATATTATTTGTATTTAAAAAATGATTCAACTGGATGAAAACCAGTTTTTCTAAAATCTTACTTAAAAATGCAAAGGCAAACGGCCACACACTGAGAGGTTCTTCTACCTGTATATCCCTCCTTTGATCTCATCAAATTCCTATCATCACATAAAATGATAATCGACTGCTACATTTGAGAACAAATAGGTTTAAGTAAGAGAACATCATAAAGAGGTCACCGGTAGGGCTTCAGCAAGTAGGTGGATGCACTATTCAAACTATAAATACATGACAAAAACGCACATCAAAAGCCCTTTATAAACCATTATAATCTCTTTATGTGTGGTCTGATTACCCTTCTCTTTGTTCCACACACCACATCTAATCACAAGCATTAGTGTGTTACATTAATGAGGTCAGAGAAACGGATGGCTAACAAACATACTGCCTGGGCGGAAAAGTATTTATTTTTCCCTCCCGTGGCCTGCAACAATAATGATGGTATAACAATTGATCGTTTCTATCCCTGATTCCTTTATGTAGCTCATTTATTATGTTGCTCTAATTAAACAACTTGCTGGGATCAAATATTGTTTTAGATAAGTCATAATTGTACTTTAGATGTTTTCTTACCCCAAACACAAACTTAAAGGCTATGCTTCTTTATGCAAGGCGTGGACAGTAGTAATGTCAAACCACCTAATAAGCAAATTACAGTAATTACATTGCTAATACCACCTCCTATATTGTTGTAAGGCAGGGGTGCCCACACCTTTTCAGCACGCGAGCTATTTATAAATTGACCAGAGCTGGGCATTTTACTCAAATTTACTGGTCCGTTTATTGCCTGCAGCCGGGGTACCCTTCCGCTGTCCGTTTATCCGCCTTTTTGTCCGACTGGACCAAATAGTAATCGCCTATATGGTCGGTCCGCCAATCATTGTAAACAAGACTCACCGTGGCATGGAAGCCTCACCGCGTCCAGACGTAATGCGTCTCCTTTTTGGACCCAGAAGCTGTCAAAAAGCCTCGTCCGTGGCAAATGGGAAACGGAAGCCTCACTGCGAAAATAGATGATAGACGATTACAGATTCTAGATGGAAAATTGGGCTTCCGACTATGCTTAGTCCATCTATTTTTTTAAGTTTCCCATCTTTGGTTTAACGTCTACAAAATGTGTGTCTGTCATAGGCGGATAGACGTGCTGGTCCGTCACATCGCAGCAGCATCAGATGACCCCCCCACCCATCCCATTCGAACAACGTTGTTTAATATAACTAGGTTTAAAGAAATGCTGATTGAACAAAATCCTGTAGGGCTCTGAGATCTGCAGACTTAGTCAATTAGTGGAGCCCAGAGTTCACAGTAAACATCTATTCCTTTACTTTTAAATGTTTTTAAATTCTTCTGTTAAAATGTTTAAATGTTGTAAATGTATGTTCTAGTTATTTTCGTGAGCTACTTTTGTTTTCTCTGCTTTGCTTCTGAAAGTCGTGAGCTATTGTGACTGTAAATGTTTTTAGGTGTTGTGTCTTTGCTTGTGTGAAGCACATTGAGTTGCCTGGTGTATGAAATGTGTTATATAAATAAAGCTGCCTTGCCTACATCGCAGTATGTAATTTGTAAGTCTTTTGTGACTGTTTAACAGGAAACATTTGAGCACATTGGTATATCATTGTTTGTCCACTATTTTTGTCTCTTCCCAGGGGTCCTTCCGTGGTGCCCTCTCTCCCACCACCCAGAAAGCGTCTGCCACGTCCCCTCGTAAGCGGGGGCCAGAGAATGCGGTTGTCCATTTCTTCCGCACCATCGTGAGTCAAGTGCAGCTCAGACGGCCTCCCATGAATTACTCTGAGGAGCCAATTTTCCTCCTCGCAACTCTTCTACTTTGTATGCACTCTCACTAACTCTGTCCAAACTCTTCCTTTCTCCCATTAAATCTCTCTCAGGTTTCTCCCGCCCCTCCAAAGTCAAAGGTGAGTCTGCATAATATGACATTTGGCACACATGCATTTACACCGAATGGATAACGTTGATTAGGATGCAAAAATGAGAGCAGCATTAGCAGTGCTTTGTCGGGTTTGAATCTCACATTTGAAGATGTGGACATTAAGTTTAAAGTAAAAGTCAACCCAAACACATTTTTTTCAAGAATATGTTCTATGCAGGCCCACTAGTTGAAAGAAGGCATTCTTATAAGTATTGCGTTTGTGGAATAAGAGTTAATCTATCCGTTTTTAGTCATCTCTTGGGCGGCCATTTTGTCACTTCTCTCCACTGAAAATGACATCGCAGTTTCTCAGGGCTCAGGTAACGACTAATCATGTTTCACCTGTTTTCTGAAGGTGAGCCGTGATTGGTCGATACCCTGAGCAGTTGTGATGTCATTTTCAGTTGACAGAAAGGACAAAATGGCCGCCCCCTGAGATGGCTAAAAAAGGAGTGGATTGTGCTGCTTAACTCATATTAATCAGAATGCCGTGTTTCAACTAGTGGGCCCGCATAGAACATATTCTTAAAAAAAATCAGTTTGGGTTGACTTCCACTTTAAGAAATAGCGGGATTGGCTTTTTAAAGAGAGCAATTTAAATCTTAAAATATTTTAGATACAGTGACGCTTTCCTCACTTTTCTGTGTTATAGTGTGTCCGTTTTAATGTTAGCCTCCGCTTTGCTCTCCTTTTCCTCAACCCCTTCTCCTGGTATCTTTTCTCATTCCCCCTTGCCACCCCGCATGACCCTGTGACTTCTGCCCTACCCTCAGACAGACTGGCAATTCTAACAGTTCCTTCTCCCTTTTACTTCCTGTCCCGTCCCTGTCTCTTGTCTCTGGGCATTTCCAGTGGAGAGGACTAGCAGCCAAGATAGGTCTGGTAGGTGCTTTAACAACAGCAAATATCCAGTGGTATCATGGCTTATTGAACCATTGGGTCAAGCAAGGTCATTCGATCAAGCTTTCACGCCTGATGTTGTAAATCTGTTTTTCTTTAGTCTACATCGAGCACTTCAGCCATTCTGCCTCATTGACTTACAGTCCATTAAAAACAAAAAAAATCTTGACCATCTTCACCCACTTGACTAACGCGGATGTGCATGTGAGTTTGTTTGTGTTGTTCATGTAAATGAAACGTAGCTGTGAAAGATAATATTCATTATGATGGATGTGGTACCAAAGGATTGCAACTTTGAAACCTACTTGAAACTGCAATTCGCTTGCATGTTGATAATGAGACATGCTATGAACGCCTATTGAATAAACTAAGGGCATAATGCTGATAATCCATCAAAGGACATGACAGCAACCTCCACTAAATTTCGCCCTGTGGGCGGTGTACAGCTATCAAAAGACATTAGGGCGATTTGATAGGTCAGACAACGGGGACTTTCATGTTGCTTGTACAGTATACACATACAGCACACACACACACACACTGGTGTGCCTTTAATTATGTACTTTCTGCCATCTAGTGGAAGAACGTTTCATTGTTCTGTCTTTCACTATACGTCACTGGAATAGATAGCTAGCTAGATGAACAGAGATACATGATTTGTAGTAAATAAATAATAAATTTCAGCCCATTTAGATGAAGTTGGGTGATTACTAATTAATTGTGGCACACTAGTTGGGATTGCGCTGTGAAGGTGACATGTAAATGCTGAGACAGGCTATCATGGGGCTAAGAGTGAAAAGTAATCATTTGTTTATTGTTTAAAAGACATACAACACGAAATAATACATCACTGTGTACCTTAACAGTCAAATTCAAGGCATGGCCACTCTTTTTGAAAACCACTTGATTCTCAGCATTTACATTTGTAGCACTGGAGCGAACCCTGAGAACGTGCCTTTACGCAAATTCAATATGAAAACCTTTAATGGGATGAAGAGTTTTTTTGGTGTGTTTGACGTGTTTTGATTTGCAAACAGTTCTGTATTGAAATGTTTCCAAAATAAATTGCGCTCAATAGGGTATCAGGAAATGAACACAAAAGGCTGCCGAGACAACATTGAACAGACTCCTTGTGAGCTGATTAGTATTGTTTTTCTTTCTTTGTCTGTCATGCTGTCAGTGTCGGCTAGCGGTCAGCGTATCCATTATCTCAAGAAAATACAACAGTAACAGTAATTACACAAAATCTAATCATAATACCGTCTGTTGTATCTTTTTGACACACTTGTCAGAAGTACAGGGAACATTATGAGTAAAGTAGTTAATTGAAGACTCCAAATTGTCCATAGCCGTGAATGTGAGTGAGAATGTTTGTATGCGTATGTTGTATGTCCAGTGGCATGAGGTGCATTTCAGATGTAATCCACCTCTTAACACTACCACATGTTGCAAAGAAATATCCGACAGCAAAGTATAACTGTGCATGGCATAGATTACAAAGAGACGGAGACATTTTGCATACTTGAGAGGACGAACACCATCATTACTAAAACAAGAAACAGTGAAATCATTATCCTCCATTGCATCAACTCCAAACCTCAACACCACGGGTCTCAAACTCAATTTATGTGGGGACCAATGGAGATAGAATCTGGGCGTGTCTGGGCCACAAAAAAAGAGGTTCAAAGTATTCAACTAATCCAATCTTTTCAACCTTATTAATAACAGTTCAGAACATTAATAGTTCTTCAGAACATGAACAAGATTGGTCAGACAGTGCCCTGTCTCATCTCCCTGCCACTTTGCATACTCCTCAGTATGTCTAGTTAAGTAATGACGTCTGATTTCTTGAGCACCGCAACTCTCTCTGTGCATTGTCGGTGAGCCCCCCTGTGCTCAATAACAACAACATTCTGTTGCCTTTTTTTTCTTGAAATTGGCTGTTCTTGTCGCCAACCTCTCCTTTTATTGCAGGTTTTGAAAAAGACATGACTGACTCAGTGACAGGATATCTGTTTCTTTCACTTGGTGTCACTTAAATAATAATAACAATAATAATAATAATAATAATGCTTCAGAATTACCTTTGGCCGAAAGCTGTCATGAGCCTGAGCTACGGTAGCCCATTTGAAACAGAAAAAACACACACAGAAGCTAACTATATACAGTAAATAATGGTGTAGAACGGTATAAAAAATGGAGGGATGTCCATGTATGTCAAATTGTTTAACATCTCACAATGTCATCTTTTAACTTTCTTTTTTCCATTCCTTAGTAGCAGAAACAAGCTTGTCTGACACTTCATCAATCTTATTTTATCCCCTTCTCTACTGGTCTGAATTTGACCTTATATTCCCATCAGCCCCTGTGCTGAAATTCATTTGTATGAAAGCTAACAAAACGTCTTCATCCTGACCAACGTAATGGAATCCTTTGATCCTTTTTCCAGGGTGACCAGAAGTCACAGTCTGCTAAAGCCAAGAGGTCCAGCGGAGGAGACGGCAAAGGCTCCCTGACTAGGATCTTCAAAATGGTAAATAAATAAATAAATAAATAAACAAGACTCTAAATTACTCTCCTCTTTCTCAGAGTCCAAAATTGTATTTCTATCTTTTGTTTCTACCTCAGTGATGATAACTACAGACGCGTGGCGTGAGTAACTACTTGTAACTTGCTTGGGTTCAAGGTTGAGAAGCTCAGAAAACATCCTAATCTCATCAAGTCCACAGCAGCTTCAAGACCCATGATTGATCAGCATGCATAAATGATTTGAGCTTTGTGCAAGTGCATATACCTAATGCCCCGGAGATGCTACTCACTTCTCATGGCAGGGCCCGCAACTATGGGCACTAATTGTACATGATTATACTTCATCATCCAGTTCTTTTTAATAAGTATTTTTCTCAGAGGATAAAGTGGTTCAGATGGTGGATGGATGGTTCATGTGGCTCACGGTTAGCCGCTAACCCTATCACAATGAGGACAAACATCTAAAAACGTGCATGCAGTGTAGCGTAACTATGTTTTGCAAGATGTTACTTTATAAAACGACTTTATACAAAAACTCTTTGTGTATCACAGATCAACCACTCCAACATATGAGACATGGAAAAGCATTACCAGAACCCTATTCCACAATGGTCTATCATTGTAAACGTCATGAATGTAATATGATCCAGAAAAAGAGCTGCGTGATAAATGATGCCTTCACAAAGACCAAACCTTACACTTTTGATGGTGTCAGACCATAGCTTCACTGGAGTTGTAGTTTGCACTGATGTAATTATTGAATTAAGCAAAGATATTGTCCACATTCTGCTCACCTTCAACTACAAATTATATCCACAATAATTGCAATACATAATAATATATAATATATCGCGGTTCAGTTTTCGCGGATGCTCATTATAGTCCTAGTTAAACAATATTACAAATGCTGAATGAACACGGTCCAAAATGACTCAAGATCATGAGGGGAAAAAAAATCTTAATAACGACCTTGAGGTATCAGGTTTAAACTTCATTCTAGAATGTTTGGTCTGTTCTTGCTTAATTTTCTTCCTATTTGAACTTTCCCTATGGTCTCGCCATCAAATTTGTTTCTTAAAAACGCTGTTCTTCGATGCAACTTTCCATCCATCCATCTTGTATACCGCTTATCCACCTCACATATTCATTATTGTCGTTGTAGAGGTGTAGGCATTCATTGGGTCATGCTGAGAGCTGTTTACAATATTTTGCCACGCTCATGTAGAGAATTAAGGAAACAAAAACTCTATATATATGTCGCTCTTGGGCTCACTTGATAGCAATAGCCTACATTTTGTTTTCTTTATATTTGTCAGAAAAGTTCCAGGATGGGCGACAAAAAAGATATATTTAAAATCCAAACTACATGTTTCTCATTCAAAGCACTCCCCTCAGAGTCTGACACACTTGAGCGGAGTTAGCGGACCCCCTTGAGCGCGGGAAAAAAGCGGGTGGGGGGAAGTCACAACGCCAGGTCAAGTGAGTAGGGAGGTTGCACGGCAATAGTCTTCTCAGTCACGAACTGTCGGATGCTCAGAACATTGCAAACAGGTGTGTTGTCATGGTGAAGCAGCCACTATTTGTCCGGCCACAACCCTCGCTTCTTCTCGCAAACACTGCATGACCTCTTTGTGGATGTGCTGGCTGACTTTTTGGCCAATTTGAAGGGGAAAACTGTCATGTTTGCAGGCTGGGTTGAAAATATATTTTTTGCACTACCAGTCCTGGAACTTTTCACCACAACTTATAAACATATCCTCATCACTTTGGTCTTACCTGTCGCACAGGGGAGCCGCAGCTCTTCTCCAGCCAGACGCTGAAGTTCCAACATCCCCTTAGAAGAAGCCAAGGACAAGAATGAGTAACGCGGGCAAGGAGAGGAAAAAAATGAAACTTTGTGACCTTTAAATCTTCCCTTTGACTCTGATAACACATAATAGTGTGTAAGTCTTGATGGTTTGCCCTGTTGTCTCTTTTGGCCGGCAGATAGCCAAACAATCTGTTGCTTGCCTACGTCTTTTCCTGAATGTGACCCTGAAGCCGCTCTCGTGCATCCTGAATGAACCCCCTGACACCTGCCACGGCTGTATATGTGCTTGAGTTTCGGTTCTGTCTGATTTCACTAAAATACACATGAAAAATTTTGCTGAGAAGAACCAGACCTGGAGTGTGAGAGGAAAAGCCCCGTTCAAGTTCTTAACTTGCTTGTTGTTGCTTCTTGTTGGACCAGGCTGCTCCTTCTCTTTGTCTAGTCGTCATGTCCGTGTCATGTCTTTCCACTCTGCCTGTGCACGTAAACAGGAACTTGTGGAATCATTTTGTGACAATTAACTACACTTACTTTATTGTCAAGCCACTTTGGTCCTAATATTTTCATTCCGCCTACCTGTGTCTGATAAGTGTGATGTCTTCAATGTGATCTACATGTTTGTCATTTGACTGATTGTGGTTATAGATTGACATTCTCAACCGCTTGAAATACTTTCCGCAATGAGCACTGAAACAACGCAGATTTGTCATTTCTAATAAGTTGGATGCAGTATAACAGCACATTGCAATTTTCCCCTCTGTGCACATCGCTGCTCTTGAAACGTGCGGTTGTTGCCTTTAAAACATCAGCTTCTTCATAGTCTCTTTCTGTCTTCAGCCTCTCTTCTTGCCTGCTCAAACCAACTGCTGTTTTCTTTTTGTGATTACTGAAACAAACAAAAACACAATTTCAAAAAGGTACTCCCTGACTAAGTGTTGGTGAAAAATTCCGTGGTGCTTCTGTCCGAATGTCAGAAACCAAATAATGGCTCACAGAAATGCAGACCACCCTTATTCCAGAAGAATTCAAATGTGCGTGTGTATGCGTATGTGTCTGTAAATCGACCTCCAATGCACCCTTTGAATGAATGTAAAGACCTTCCTATTTAATAAATTCAATAGCCACTTACCGGTACCTGAAAATAAACATATAAAAGCCCCAAACATAGTGTGTGATGCTTTATATGAACATGAATGAAAGCAAAGTGATTTATGTGTCTTTGCAGCTGAGCAGACAAACATTTGATGTTTTTCCTACTATGTAAAACAAAAAAAACAAAAACAAAAACCATGACTCATTTCTAAGCACATGACTCAGCTCAAGCTCTCCGAGAGGCCACCCGGGTGTATTCTGAGGTTATGGTGAGAAGAGCATAAATATACGCTGTGCAGAATGGGGGGCGTACTGGAGAGAAGGAAAAAAAAAAAGCATTCATACTTACCCATTTTTATTCTAATTAATTCTTCTGAAAAGCAGCAGCAGACCTCTTCTTTTTCTTAATACAAAGAGCATTCAGCAACAACCCACTCTCTTGGTCATATTTGGAGATCACTGCTTTTGAAAAACATTGGAGATCAGCAGTAGATCTAATGGCAACCTGCACTGGAGCTCCCGATCACATTTGATCATTTTTTGTACTGAATCTCAGTACGTTGTTCATTCATTCATTTCCAACCACGTGTTAAAAAGTGGAAGTTTGATACTGTATAATTGTTAATTTGCACCAATGCGTTTAAGACCTTTAAAAGTGGGAGGTACGATAAAAACTGTTGTAATTCCTGCACTGTTCACCTGATGTGGAGTCTTCCGTGAAAGTACATCTTTTTTTTTTTTTTCAAATCCATTGTGGTGGTGTTTAGAGTAAAAAAGATAGGAATTTCAACAATGTCCCAATATTTTTGGAACTGACTATTCACATATTAACAGCATACTTTGTTTTTTGGAGTAAGCCAGCCTCCTATAGTGAGTACTAGTACATGGACTTGATTTTTTTTGGACTTCCATCTGAAACGCAATGTACAACATGTAAAACACATGAATAGACATTGAGATTTGTGAATACATATGCGAACACATCCCTTTGCTCCTCTCTGTCACATGTACATGACACGACTTACTTCTCTCATTCCAATTCTGTTCATTCAACTGAGTGGTACTACAGTCAGTATTCGACCACCTTAATCTTAACTGGGGAAAAAAAGTCAAATAACTCCTACCTAACAACATAGTGACCTGTGATTAAATGCAGCAAAAAATAAGAACTGATCATGATACTAGTGTGATGGTATCGAGTGGTTGAAGTTAAGAAATGTGCCACATAAACCGGTTTAAGACTGATCCATACTGTACACCATAACACTTGAAGGCAGTATATTGTTTCGTGCAGTTTGAGCGCTCAAAACCCAGTCGGGGATAGTGGGAGGAAACCATTTTTGAGGCAATGGGGGATGCTGTTTTTGGTTGATATAAGAAGAACAATAATTCATTGTTCACAACAAAAACTCTAAATGTCATACATTTATATAGCTCAATGAGAGTCCACTTGGAGTAAATCCAGTTGATGGACAGAATATGGAAAGGAAAATACCCATCTATATAAGATGCCACAGTTGTACTGCATGTCAGGGCACAAAGCAAACATGATGACGTCAAATAATTTGTCTGTAGACCTATTCAGGCACAGATCTGGGAAAGTGTACAGAAACGTTTCTGTTGCTTTGAAGGTCAAATAGGCACAGTGGCCGCCGTCATCTGGAAATGGAAGTTCGAAACCACTAGGACTGTCAAGTTCCCCTGGTTGGTGAGACCTCCCCAGGTGCCAAGGTGTCAACGTGCAGAACCCCACTTGAAAGGGTGACGCTCTTCAAGGTTAAATTGGATTTCACTCCAATGACGAGACTTTTTTTTTTTTCTTTTTATTGACAAACGGTCGTAGTTGGGTTTTAGGTGAAAATTCTCAAAACAGCAAACATAACAAATACACACAGTCACATCAGTCATAAGTAGGGTTGCCAACTCCATGAAAAATAAATAATGGACACCGCCTCGGCAGAGACGGCCGACCTGACTGCCTTCAACCTTCCTTGCAAGACTTTTTTTGTGTGGATGAAACAATTTTTAATTATTTAAACCCGAGTTGGCGGCACAGTCCTAAACTGTTTGCCACGTCCGCCTCACAGTTCAGAGATTGTGGGTTCGATTCCGGCCCCGGCCTTGCTGTGTGGACTTTGCATGTTCTCCCCGTGTCTGCGTGGGTGTTCTCCGGGTACTCCGGTTTACTTCCACATTCCAAAAACATGCATGGTAGGTTGATTGAACTCTCTAAATTGTCCCTAGGTATGATTGTGAGCGTGAAGGGGTGTTCATTTGTGTGTGCCCTGCGATTGGCTGGCAACCAGTTCAGGGTGTACCCCGTCTGCTGCCCGGAGACAGCTGGGATAGGCTCCAACAATGACTTCAGCCTGTACGTTTCTTTTATGTAGTTAACAAGGTGTTGCGTGTAAAATTTTAAAGAATGAAATGTTGCGTGTTACATATAATGTGCGACAGGTCAACCGCTAAAATGCACCGTACACTTTTTCATTGTATGTAGAGGGAAAAAGAGTAATGCTAAACATAGCATCGCAAATGGCACTTAAAGCGGCATAAGAAAAGGTCTGGCTGCTCAGCGCGACGTGAGAAAAATGTCTGAAAACCATCATTCTTTTAACCAAGCCGACATGAATGTAAATCATGTGTAGCTAAAAGCATAATCAGAGAAGTGGTGCAATATTTTGTCTCCTGTCCGGTTAAGTGTCTGTCAGGTGTCTTCAATGAAATGGTGAGTTCGTAGGTTGTTTTTCTTTTTTTTTTGGAGGGAAAATGGATGGATGTAAAACAATTTAAATGAATGAAAACATGAGAGGGTTTCAGGTAGTATAAAAATTACTTTAATGTTCATCTTTATATGATAGAAAACTGAAAAAAATACATCTGCTTTACAATAAGCATGGTAATAGGCTCAAATGATGACGACCATTCTGCGAAAGATCAACTATCGGTATCAACAAACGTAATTCACTATTTACAAAAGGAGCTACAGAAAAAAAAAAGACACATATGTACAATATAAACATGTATTAATATAATAAATATGTGTGTATATAAAGTAATAAAATAAACAGTTGGGGGAGGTTGGGATTGGCAGCATTTGCCCCCAGTGAGCAGGCCGGTAATAAAAAGTCTCATTCTCCGTGAGGCAAATTTTTTTTCAATTTTTTTTAAAGCAGCACTTTACGCTTTTCTTCTCTCCTAAACTCTCTTTGAAGCCCTTACTTAACAAAACAAACCTCTCAAGGGACTTATAAAAGTCCATTCCTAAGAGACCCCCAATGAAAAACTGGTGAAGTTACCATTTCATGCCATTCCATTTCAAGTAATCCTCTGAAATTTCATTCGACATTTTCTTTGATTTGTTGTGGGGACATCACATTGTTCAAAGCTTCACAGAGTAAAGCATTGGCAGAAAATAATGTCTAGAGATAGGAAGGCAAATACAGTTTTTTGGTTAAAGAAAACTTTTCAAAGGCAAGATGGTTAGCTGATTTGTTGTCAAACTCTCAGCAATGATTTGTGTGATGTGGGCTGACTCATGGGAAAACATTCTGCCAATCTCCAGATGACTCAGGGACCACTTCCAGGTCAAGTTCAGGGGTTACAGTGACTTGAGTAGTTGGTTCTTCTTGGCGCAAGGTCACATCCTGAATTTGACCTGTGATGATGAAAAAATAAAGGGTGCGACTCAAATACAGTACAAAAGATAGACCAAAAGTCATCATTTATTTTATCCAGAGTAATTGAGAACATTTATCAGATCCTTCACAATCTTGCAACATGACGTATTTCCATTTCGTCTGCTTTTTCACATGGAACTATTATGCCTGTCACCTAGTAATCAGCTAGGATACGAATGCAGAATGCAAAATGAACTGTGTATTACTAAATGTATTTGGCTGCCATTAAAAGAGAGCTCATATGGATCTTGGTATTTTAAAATAGATAAACAACAGTGCAAATTCCCTCAGTGAAACGGCACTCCTGGACCAGATGGTTCTGTGGTTTTTCATGTAATAAAATAGTGAAAACCAAGCACGGTTTTCAATCCCATTTTCGTTTGCTACCACATTGGGGAGCACTAACTCAATGGTGTGTGCCTCATCACAGGCCCAAACACATAGTGGAGATGTGTGGCCACAAGGTGGTTTGTTTGAAATTGCAACCAACAAGTCTGTTATGGTCTCTGAACCACTTTTGTCACAAAAACACAAACAGAGGTCACATTGGAAATGACCTGAGCACAGGAAGGGATTTTTGGTCTCTTTGTAGAAACTTTTGTAGTAAACACAGCCCCATTGAAGTTCTTGACCTTTTGCCATATTTCAGGCTTCAAACAAAGATATGAAATTGGATTTCTATGTGAAGAATCAACACCATGTGAGGCATGATCGTGAAGTGGAACAAACTTTTTTTTTTTTTTTTTTTAAATAAAAAAAACTGAAAAGTAGGGAGTGCAAAATTAATCCCTCTAGATCACCCGCTGGTTGCCTTCTAGACAAGTGGTGTCTCGCTCTGGTCCTCAAGGGTCACTGTCCTGCCTGTTTTCCATCTCTTACTGCTGCAACACACCTGACTGAAATGATCAGCGCATCAGCAAGCCCTGAAGAAGCTTTAACGATCCTGATCATTTGAATCAGGTTTTGGAGCAGGCTGAGATGGAAAACAGGCAGGCCAGGGGCCCTTGAGGATTGAGTTTGGACACCCCTGCTCTAGACTCGTAGTGTGAATTGCAAGCATTTACGCTATTCATGGGTATATTAAAAGTCATTATGTAGCATTACGACACATTCATTATTGGCAATGTAGAAGTCACTGCCAGGGGTACAAATGACTGAGAACAAAACATAGCGTGGATTAGGGTAGGGTAGGGCATCGTTTGAATTTGAACGATTCCGCTTCAAATTCCAATTCCGTTTCGATTCTGGTTCGATAAAAAAATAAATATATAAAAAAATATATAAATAACATATAAAAAATAAAACCGACTTTTGGGTCCCACAGACCGCAATGACGTGTCACATTTGATTTTATATCACTGATCACCATACTGTGCGTGTGTCTGTTGTTTTTGTTGTATTTTTTTTCTTCTTTATTTGGTGGCGTGTCTGCTTGTGCGGTGCCTGCGTGTGACATGGAAATTATGTTCTCGGTGCCGATTGCCTGTCACCGATGAGGGACAGACTAGGCCTACGTGGGTCAGCCTGAAATAGTGACGGGAACTTAGTGACGGGCTGACTTACCCACCTCTGCTACACAGTAATATAAGACAGTTTCACATATCTTCACCTACATTGATGATTTGGTTTAGTTGTTAAACGAAAGACGTCAAAGCAGCATTTGCCTCCTTAGATTTTTCCATATGTGGCCCTCCAAAGTTTGGACACCCCGGGTTTAAATGGAGGTGCTACCCGGTTATTTTTGGTTGGACTCATCTTAAAAAGAACAAATTTATTTCTACTTTCACTTTTTTATTGACTTAATTACGAATTTCTCAAAGGGTTAATTTTCACAAGTATTTCTATCAAATTTATGAACTTGAAATGACATTTTATTAATGTTTTACTTTTATTTTTGAAAACCTCATGAAAATAAATTCACACACGTGAATGTAAATGACTTTTGTGGACACACACCAGTGGTATAGAAAATACTGTACATATGCTAATGTTAGCTTGGTTATTTGCATTTGATTTGGCCCACCGTTTAGTTGTTGGATGTGTCAATGTTGAATGTTAATAACTTTAATTTAAAAAATTTAAATTTTCATCTCATGAGGATTTGTTGTTGTAATACAAAAATACATTACATTACATATGAACGGTATGTTGAATGTATAGATTCGTCTTGTCTTTTATCTTTCCATTCCAACAACAATTTACAGAAAAATATGGCACATTTTGGAGTTCGAATTGCAATTAATTACGATCAAATATTTTTTAAGCTGTGATTAACTCGATTCAAATTTTTTAATCGTTTGACAACTCTAGCATGGATGCAAATATATATATATTTTTTTTAAAGTTCACATATATCATCGCTGTCGGGCAGAATCCTAGTAGTGTTAAAATGACAACTTTCCAAGAGTTACAAAAAAAAAACAGCTTGCTTGCTGTATTATACCTTTCACGGCTATTGCACACCCACGTCCACATAATACTACCTAAAAAATACATTCAATTGCTAAATTAAAACATGTGTTGATTAAAAGAGTACAAACACAAAGCCGCCGGCAGCGCTCATGTGAAGCCACCATTGTGCAAAAAGCCTTTGAAAACGTCACAACAGCAAATGTCTTCCCTATGCTACAACACCTTCACAAATGCCTTCTTAAAGGTCCAAAGCCATTAGTGATGCAATGACAAAAACAATGAGCCAAGTACTAACCGTGTCTATAATGTGGATATTAAAACGAAACGGAGACTTACCTCCGCGAAACACGTTCGAGGGTCACCAGTCCATATTAAATAAACAAGCCAACTTAATCCAGCAAACCTTAGTATTTTCACTCGTTATTGTCTTAAAAAAAACAAAAAACAAAACACCCTGACGGTAAAAAAACAAAAAAAACAATGCTGAGATTAATTTACTAGATAATGCCATTTTCTTTGCAGTGTCTCTGCTCTTGTGTACATATCATCATCTACTTCAATCTCATGCACTGATTTGCAAGCTAACAGATAATCAGCGTGATGAACTATCACAGATGGCTGACGGCATTTTACATACTCTGATCAATGGCTCAATCATTTAAATCATATCCCAAAAGCACAATGACACAAAAGTCTCTTGATTCTTCACAATAACTAAATGTTGCTTTTAACATGGGTTTGTTCTTGCTTGTATTGTCAGTATGTGCAAGATTGGTATATGTGTGCATTTTATTTCATGAAACCATGACTGTGGATGAATTACTTCTCGGCCATGTTGTTTGCTTGCTATGGTGTGACAGTAATAATTTTGATTGAAGC
This sequence comes from Filicampus tigris, assembly GCF_054856515.1. Lineage (NCBI taxonomy): Eukaryota > Metazoa > Chordata > Actinopteri > Syngnathiformes > Syngnathidae > Filicampus > Filicampus tigris. Next base: position 23,935,631 of record NC_141224.1, on the reverse strand, counting down.
TGACTGTAAGAATTGAATGTTAAAGGGGAAAATATGTTTGGGTTGACTTCCCCTTTAAATGAAGGAGAAGTGAGCGCTTTAAAGAAAGGAGAAGTGAGCCCTTTAAAGCGGAAGTCAACCCAAACATCTTTTTTTCAAGAATATGTTCTATGCAGGGCAACTAGTTGATATGATTAATATGGAAAATGTTAAGCAGCAAAATCCACCTCTTTTTAGCCATCTCAGGGGGCGGCCATTTTGTCACTTCTGTCGACTGAAAATGTCATCACACACACACACACACACACACACTCAGGGCTCAGATTACGATGATAGCTCAGCTTCAGAAAACAGGTGAGCTGTGATTGCTTGTTACCTGAACCCTGAGCAACTGCACCTTAGAGATGGCTAAAAACGGGTGGATTTTGTTGCTTAACTCATATTCCAGAAATACATTACTAATCAGAATGCCGTGTTTCAACTAGGGGGCCTGCATTGAACATATTCTTAAGAAATATATGTTTGGGTTGACTTACGCTTTAAATATGCACTAAATATAGAGAAAAACCTGTGGCGCAGTATCAAGGGGTCTACGACTACTGCATGTGAATGTGGTAGAAAAATCTGAATTGCCCCTTAGATATGGGGGTGGCCACAGTGTGACAAGGGGTAGCCTTGGCCACCCCTGAGTGTGTGGGATCACCATTGATTCTCATGTAGCGTAATTCTGTAAGGAAATTTCTCCATTGTTGAAATTGGAATGTGAAGGTCTTGTAGGAGATTATGTCGAGTTGCTCACCGTAGCCGTGGGCTCTCTTCATGTGGTGTCTCATGTTGCTCTTCTGAGTGAATCGGATGCTGCATATCTCACACTTGAAGGGCTTCTTTCCCGTGTGTTTCACCATGTGCACTTGTAAAGAACTCTTTTGGTTGAAGGCTTTGTCGCATTGAGGACACTTGAAGGGACGCTCGCCTGTTGGGCAATGAGACCAAACACAGTTGAGTTAGAGTTGGCTGTTTGCTTTTCACACGCTCTGCTGAAAACTCAAGTGCTTTTACAAACATTAAAGCCAAACACCAACTATGACCCATTGATGAAAGAGTGTGAGTTACTTGAGAAATGGACAACAATGCCAATATTAATGATAGGACTGATAAACCTAATCAAGATGACTCCTACTGAAATGTATTTATTTGTTTCAGCCACTCCGACTACCACTGTCAAAGTCTTTTTTAATAGGTCATGGTGTCTATTTTTTAAGGTCTAGAAAAGCTTCAACATCTTGTAAATCATTAAAGTTGTTTAATAAACATGGGCTTAAAGGCATTTAAATGAAGTCAAGTGTTGGAGTTTTTATTTTTCATAAATTTGACACCATTTTACCCCTTTTTCTTCAAATAAATATCGGCTTCAAGTATCGGTTATCGGCCGCCTTGACTACTAATAATCGGTATCGATATTGGCCATGAAAAAAGCATATCGGTCTATCCCTAGTTTAAACGCTTCTTCTTCATGTTTGGAGGCGGAAGCACGCTGCCTACATCACGCACCATGCTGCGATCGGGTTTGTTTTTCTTTTTTTTTTTTTTTAATTGAACGTTTTATCAAAGGCATTTTTTTCTATTGGTATCGATTACGTGTCAATCGCGATGCATATCGATATCAAACTATCGGCCCAGCCCTAAATAATAATAAAGTGAAATAATAAATGTGACCGATTTCTAATAGTGGACCTCTTATACATCGATTGAGAAATGTATTATGGAAAATGAAATATATTAAGAGCATATATGGAAATATTTTCTCCATATTTAATTTCAATTAAAAGATTTTTTGTCATACATCTGGTTAGGAAGTGCGTGGTCCAATGTGCCCCACTAGCGATGATGAAAAATTAAGGCCCCCTGTACTAGTAAAATAACAAAGAGGATATGATATCTAATAAATGTGCATGAGCATTTATTCGTTATCCTACCACAGTGTCCTGAACTGTTAGCGTAGCGTACTAGTACATGGACCTTAAGCTGGCCATCATGGATAATGAATAAATGCTCAAACGGGGCTTCCCAAAAAAGCATATGGAGCTGCTGAAAACCCCATTGATAAATGCTCTACATTTTAAATGGTCTGGGAATGACCTGAGAATTTCCCGAATCTGTTTGATGAGATTCAAAGCCTTCACCATGCTTGGTTTGCCAAAACTGCACAAACTCGCACATTTACGTCTGAGCTATGCCAAAGCTGCTTTACATTGACAACAAAGAGATGGAAAAGCTTCACACACTGTTATGCCTGTTAGCCAGCGACATAGTTACTGTGCATCAGAATTGCTTGAAAATCCTCACACTATATGTTTTCTATGGCATACCATGGTCCAAATTTCTCCCGTGGGCCATTCATAGCAAGCACAACATTGTTTTTCGAATAAAATAATTGAATGTTGCAAAGTTTAAAAAATGAGTACACTCTAATAAGTTTAATCATATTAAAAATGTGTTCGCTGAAAAATGGCTTTGAATGGAAAGGCTTTTACTAATTTATGTTGAGCAGAGTATGTGTAAATAGGGCAGCAGCAAATTCAGTGCTAAATGCTAATGTGGTTGGCAGCTTTCTACACAACATCACCGACTGCGGTGGCAATTCCAGCAACGTGATGGTGGCGCTATTGCTGTAATGTTGCACACTCTCTACGTAAAAGAGGATAAGAGGCCATAAGGGTTTGAAGAAAGAATACGATGGCATCCAAATACTCTCGAGCCAATTCAAATGATAATGGACTGAAAGAACTGTGTTCTCTATGCTTTATAGAGCTAATCATGTTAACTATGGTACTTGCTTTCACAGAAGGAATCAGCGGGACCCTGCTTAACGTGTAAAAATGAAGACATTTCTTGAAATCACCTGTGTGTGTGCGGTTGTGTCTCTCCAGTTGACTGCACTTGGGGAAGGCCTTCCCACACGAGGAGCAACTGAAGACTCTAGGTTTGAGGGAGCTGGGTGATGGGCCTGGCTGGTGCACTCGTTCATGCTCCTATTAAGAGATCAATATAACCAAAGTAAATGATAGTGTACATGTATGGGACACCAACATGGTAGGCCCCGACAACCACAGAGGTAGTAGCCCATTGGCCTGTTCTCAAAATAGCTCACCAGAGATGGGACATTGTGAAAGAATGTTGTATAGAATGTTCAAATACTTGCAGAAATTTTGAGAAATAAAGTATTGCATACTGGCATGTGTCCGTTTCCTAAGTTGTTAAATCATTTACATGATCAGTGTCTTTATGTAGACCGTTGATAATTATTAATAATGACATAATTAAAGCTATTTTGAGAAAAATTATTCTTTCAAATTGGTAGCCCTTCACGTTAATCAGGTCGGTGACCCCTGGTATGTAGTATAATATACGTTGTACAATAGGTCTAAAAGCTTGAGCATCTACGTCAGTGTTTCCCAACCTTTATTGAGCCAAGGCACATATTTCACATTAGAAAAAAATCTCAAGGCACACCACCAAGTAAAACGATTCACAATAAGTGGATGAACAGATTAATTATGTATCTTCTGTCATCTAGGAAGAGGAAGAGCATTTGATTGTTTTGCCTCATATTACAAGTGGTTGGCATAGATATTTATTTTAAATATATATATATATATCTAAAAATATATATACATATATATTTTTTTTGTCAAAATATATGATGCTGGATACTGCACAGTGCCACAGCACACGGGTTGAGAATCACTGAAATGCCCACAATCTAATTAAATACAATACATTATCTGGACCTTACGTTTTGCTTGACTATCAGAAAGCTAGTACTTTAACATGCTTGTTCTTGTGGTAAAACTTGTAGCACTGTAAAACCGCACGGAATCATACAAAGCAATGTTGCTGTGCCTCATTTAGCTTTAATGAGATGTGAAAAAGAGGCTGAAAAATGGTGTTTGCTTTAGTGTATAAGCCAAATCCTCTTCCTTATTTTACTATGCCCTAAGGAAAGATGAGCTGAAGTCCTTGACAGTCTGAACCACATGAAGAACATTGCCAGTGCCAAGAGAAATGAGTCCTTTTGACTGGAAACACTTCTCACAGGAAAGTGATTTGTCATTGAGAGTATAAGAAAGTAAGAGAAAAACAAAAACTATTAAAAAAAATTAAAATAAAACTTTTGTATTTCTTAAAACACTTGGGATCAGTTCATTGCTTTCAATATATAAATAAAATGGTATTGTATTGTATAATGTAGGCATCATGACATATGTATTATAGAATAAAATTGCATGTGGCAAATATGGGGGTAACTGCCTGTATACAGAGTCAGACATTATACTGTATTATCAGAACCTGTAATAAATACTAAAAGGACGAGCTGACGCAACCAAGGGAGGACCTGTGTCACCCTTCCCCGCTATGTAAGTGCCCTCATTTCATCTGTGGTCATTGAACGCAATTACCACTTACTTATTGATGATAATAACGTTTCCAAGTTTTTCCACTACAATGTGCCATCAACCTTTACTCACAACCCCCCCAAAATATTTTTTCCTAAAGTTTTATGCTTTGTGTGTTATTTGGGCTACAATGTCTTTGCCGTGTGCATGTATTAGTGGCGAAACAGGCGGCACTACTGATGTGACACTCAAATGTGACTATGAGATTTTTATACTGTTTAGCCACATTGACTAAAAGGTTTCATGACCCAGTGCCAAGCCTGCTTGGTCATCACTTTGGTTCAAATAATGACGGATGGTGTGATCGGGCACTGATGTATCTTGACCTTGGAGTTGGCCTTCAATTTGGTGGTTGTCCTGGGCCCTTTTGTTGCCATTTGTATTATCAGTCCCTTCAATTTGTCATCAATTTGTCATCAATTTTCCTCCTGCGGCCACATCCAGGGAGGTTAGCTGCAGTCCTGTCGATCTTAAACTTCTGAATAATATGTGCAGCTGTAGTTACAGGAACATCATCAAGCTGCTTGGAGATGATCTTCTAGCCGTTACCTTAAATGTGCTTGCTTATAATTTGCTTTCTTATCACCTGAGACAACTCTCTCCTTCGCTTTTAAGGATCTGTGGGAAGCCAATAGTGGCAGGCGTTGTTGAGTAAGAGCTTCTGCTCTGCAATACACACTTACCTTAAGATGCATTGCTCGCTTAAAGGCTTTGTTGCAGATGGTGCAGACGTGGCATCGGTCTTTACTATGAGCTTGTCTACAGTGACGGCGTAGAGCGTTGGCATTTGGGCATACAAAATTACAGTAGAAACATTTGTACTGATTATCAGCCTCCGCGGGGTGACCCTTCCCACCCTTTCGGCTATCATTTGCAATCTGGAACATAAACCCAAAACAAATGGTGTCAGTTAATGATTAAAGTATCATGAAAAAAGAAGACAACCACAATGCACAGCTCATGCATTTTTCATGTATTTAAATACTGAAGTGGACGGTCTAAGTTCAAACGAGCCACAAATGCCGATAAACTGATCTAACTTCCACTTTGGTCTCCCTGGCTGACTTTTATACTTACGTTATATCCATTGTCAGAGGTTCCCATCACAGATTGCGAATGATGGCTGACCAGTATGACTGGCTGGCCTGTAATGGCTGGTTGGCCAGCATGTAGATTAGAGTCATTCAGCACTGCAGGGAATGTCTGACCCTAAGAATGAAAATAAGATACAACAGCTTGGGTAATTCCAATGTCAAAGAAGCTGAAGCCTGGGTAAAAAGGTACGGCAGTTACAACAGCACAATAATAATGAACAAAATGTTCATGTAAAACATCTTTTACCTGTGCATTGATGTTTACAGTAACGCCATCCAACATACCCTGGGCATCTGCTAGGGTCAGTGTAACACTACCGTCATTGGCCACACCTCCGGGTGACAAAACTAGGCTCTGAGATGTAGCAGTGTGTGATAGCGAGGTGCTTGACGGAAGACTGGTAACTGTAAGAAAAACCGTTGACTTTCATTCTCGTGTTCCTGCTAAACTTTTACGTTTTTTATGGCATCCAGTACAACCTTTTTATTGTATTTTTGTAATGAAACAGAAACATATCTGCTGATATCATCACGTCAAAGTGATGCTTTTCACTCTGTCGAATGATTTAACTCGGTAAAAGTAATAATAGTATTGTAATAGGTGGAGTATTTTGCATTTAATACTACAATTATATGAGGAGAACAAGACACTGCAATTTTGATCAACATTTGAGATGACAAATTATATTTAGTTGATATAAATTATAAACATAAAGAGGTATATTCATGACACGTCTTGACTTGTCCTACCAGCCATTCCAGTGTTGGTGGGGTTCTGAGGTAGGAGGTGGTCATTGCTGATAGTCAAGGTGGCGTTGGTGGTCTGGCCTGTGAGTGGTGATGCCAGTCTGAGGCCACTATTCATCTCTGCATTGTTGCTGTGCTGAGGGAGTAGATCTTGCCCTGCAAATATATGGAATGAATGTGAAATTATTCATTTAAATTAAATAATAGATTATTATTTGTGCAGACCAGAATTACTTTTGGAACTGTTGTGTACAAAATAGAATGGAATGTAAGGAATTGTGACAACGCACTTCGTCATTTTGCTTTGAACATATTTTGGAACAAGTTTGCTTAGGCTCTGGTGAAAAATGATTTGAATTACAACAAACAAGATATGTCAGACTGATACTTTGGATAAAGCCATGTAATTAATTGCCATTGTCCCTTTGCACTTTAGCTGCATGTATAGTAACATTAAGTATAATTTTGTGTTATGTAAATGTGATATGTCCCTTCACAATTTAGTCTTCCTCGTATTTTTATTTTAACCAAGGGATTGTTCTTATTGGGTAATTTCTTTTTGTTTTTTTTCCTGTAAGCAAGTTCTGCCTGAATTAAGAAATCAAGAAGAATGGGACTAAACCTTGACAATATGTTTCTTCCTCTCTGCTATTGTCTGAATTTGTGGAATACAATATCAAGTGTACACAAAGCCATGTTCCTGTGTAATACCTGATATGGTGAGAGTGATCTCTTGAGGGTTTCCTGATGAGGTGTTGGAACCCGAAGCTGTTGCCTGTACTTGCGCTAGAGCATGCGTGAGGCTGGAATTGTTGATAGTGAGTGTAATCTCTTGGCTGCCTGTGCCTGCACTCACCAAGCCAGTGCTGCCCATGACATGGCTGAGGTCCTGAGAGCCTGGATGATTAGTGATGTCAAAGTTCACCACTCATTAGTCAGCTCAAGAAATATTGTCCACAATGTCCACCTGTAAGGAACCTACCCGCAGTGTCCTGCTCTGAGAGGCCAGCCATTGTGACTTGGGCAGGTGTGATAGTGGATGGCTGCAGGCCCAGGCTGGTCAGTGGGTGGAGGACAACGTTGGCTGACACAGATGGGTCACTAGTGGACATGAGCTGACTGCCAGAGTGGAGGACAAGACCGGTGTCGACACTCAGCGGCTGTGAGAGAAGGCCGCCCTGCTGCAGAGTCTGTTGGAGAAGGGCATGGTCGATCTGCACAAAAACACATAACGTTGGATGACACTGGGAATTTAATCTCTCTTGAAGATTTATCATTTGTTTAACAGCTATTATTATTACAATTGCATCTTAACAGAGTATGCATGAGTACATGGCATGAGGGTATAAGTGTGGCCGAACACCAATATTTCAGATTCAATTAAAATATAGAATTGAAGATGGTGTGCATGACCACATGGTATGAGGGTATACGCATGGCCTAATATCAATATTCAAGATTAATTAGATATTTGGTTGTGACGGGTGAGTGTACATCTTCAATTGTATATTATAATCTAGTGAGCTCAATTCCCGCATAAAAAAAGTTTGCCTTAAAAGATAAACAAGAAACCAAACGCTTGGTTTTTAATGACTAAGAGGCATTCACTTCTATACTGTACTATTGTATTATTATTTTTGTCGTTTGCAGCATTGTAGAACTGCAGAAAGACAACTTTCAACGATGCAGAGCAGTATATTCACATCGACCTTTAACATTTTAAAATTCATTCCTCTCTGACAGTGTCAATCAAAACTAAGCCTTGTTGTGGAGATTGTGAAGATGTATCTAATGTTGTGGTCTGTTATGACCTTTTCCCCAATTAATTAATTAAAAAAAACGTCTACCAGAAATTAGTATACCTTTAATTTGTTATGTCCTAATACAAACAGGAAATTTAGTCCACTGTAATTCATATTCGTGTCTCCGATGATTTTAGGAAAAATAAATCTATAACTTGGCACTCATGTGTCATGCGTGACTAGATTAGAGTTGTGAGCAAAGAAGAAACAAACTAAACTAATAAAAAAAAACAAAACAAGGTCTACTAGGAGACATGACTAACCTGCAGAGTGATGTTGTTTAAGCTGCTTGTGTCGATGCCAGAGATCTGGACATTTGGGCACACCAAGTTGGCCGGAGTCAACTGGAGGTGAATACCTTCAAGTGTTGTCAGTCCATCTGACAGGGACACGTTCACATCTCCTGCCATCACAAACACACGGAAACAAACAAACGCAGCACACATCAGACAACCAGATCATCTAGCTTTTACATTTAGAATCTAATTGTTTTTTTGTTGCCTCAACTGAACAGATTATTAGGAAGTGGGTGGTCCGATGTGGACCCCCAGTAGCACTGATGAAAAGTGGTGGCACCCTCCAGCATTTAAAGGGGAAGTCAACCCAAGCATATTTTTTTCAAGAATATGTTCCCAGCAGGCCCACTAGTTGAAACACAGCATTCTGATTAATTTTGCGTTTTTGGAATATAAATTCAATAGCAAAATGCACTTGTTTTTAGCCATCTCTGGGGGTGGCCATTTTGTCTTCCGTCGACTGAAAATGACATCACAACTGCTTACAACGACCAATCAGAGCTGACCTGTTCTCTGAATCTGAGCCGTGATTGGTCGTTGTGAGCAGTTGTCATGTCATTTTCATTACACTTATAGAATGTCAGCTCCACAAACAAACAAGACATCATCTTGAAATGCCCAAGTTGTTGTGATTGCAAGGATGTGACTAAATAAAGTACGTACATCTACCGCTCACATTAATTGGAAAAGGGAGAATCAAAATCCAGCTATAACATCATACCGATGCAACAAACTTTCCAACAGTTTATACAAGTTGTGTTAACACATATGACTCAACCTTTTCAACCTTTAACTAAAACTTACGTCACACTGAACTCACATTAACCAAAAAAGAAAATATGTCTGTTAAAACGCTATCAAATGCTCAATTTATGACTGCAATACTGCACTCTAAGGTTTAAGTTAGGCTCATGTGTAAGGTTTAGGTTCATGTGGTGTGAAAGAAGACCAATACATACCTGACATTGTGGCTGGCAGAATTGCCTGTCCCACTAGGCCCGACTGTAAAAGATTCTGGTCAAACTGCCCAGTCAGCACTTGGTTTGCTGGGAGGTAGATGTTGTCAGAGTTGGAGGTTTGTAGCAGCCCCACAGTTTGAAGTGCCTCTGATACTGTTGTATGCTGGCCTTGTCCTGAGGCACCAGCATGCCCTGTGTCTTCGCTATGACTGGTCTGAGCAGAAGATGAGGAAGGCCGTTTGGACTTGCGGCTCTCTCCATTAGCCCGGATGTGACACTGGATGTGGGTTTTGCGATGCCCAGAAGTTCGAAAGCGAAGGTCACAGAAGGGGCATTTGAAAGGCTTGGAGCCAGTGTGGAGTCGCATGTGCACCTTTAAGCTACCCTTTGTAGAGAAGGAAGTATTGCACATGTGGCAGTTGACCAGTTTCTGACCTGCAAAAAATAGAAGACATGTAGGAAGTGAATATGAAGTAATGCCCCTAGGTTAAATTGTTACATTTTAAATCATTAAAATCATTGAAAAACCTTGAATCGTATCGCACCCCACATATCGACATTCGTATTGAACTGTCTTTTTATATGAGAGATGTACACCAAATATAAATTGGTTTGGCGTTGCTGATGATTTGTTGTTTCTTTGAATTTAATTAACTAGGATCATTTGGTCTTAGCGTTTACATGCTGTTGCATGTTAATAAACATGACATAAGCGACATCCGTACCATGTCGAATTTAATCGTAATCAACACTATGTGGCTGGTGACTCTCTAGAATTACCAGCTAATCAGAATTATTTTTTTATTTTTTAAACTTTAGCGCCGCTGTTTTTATCTGTGTCCACCTTTCTTGCGCTGGTTGCACTGGAGACCATTGGTCCCCAACCGTTTTGTTTCACATTCCCGGACTGGTTTAGACAAGTATGTTTAGACAATTTTTGCATTGCTTTAAAACTGGCAATCTAAAAAAAAGAAAAACAGAGCTCACCAATTCTGTCTTAAAGGAAAATATACATACGCTAAAGGCGCCTGTCTACCAACATGTGAGAAACACCTTAATTGGCACGCCTCCTCCGACATGTGAGGAAGATGGCCTCAAGCATTGAAACGCTGGCTGCCCCTCCACTCCTCATTGAAAAGCATGACGTGTGAAGTGTCTTAATGATATAATTAGCATATGGAACTTTTTTCCTTACATGGCCGACAGCAATGGCAAGCCGACCCACATGACAAAGCCCGTCTGTAAGGCTTGTTTTAAAACTACCGTAGCTCGAGGTGGGAACATGTCTAATCTGGCCAAGTACCTCGATGACCGGCATCCAGAGTTATACCACCAGTTTAGAACGACAGGTTGTGATACATTTTTAACACTCCCCTCAAAAATAAGCATGTGTGAATTATTTTGTTAACAATTTGACGTGGCGTTCGACTAACTGGGAGCGGATTAGAGACGAGTAGACACACACACACACACAAATGCACACACAAACGCACACACACAAGAAACATTACGTTGAGTCATTTGCTTGACTGTAACGGTGCAAATGTAATGCAAAATAGGTCGACAATATGGCAAAAATGTAAAAAAAAAATGTCATTCTTAAAATCAGAATTGGCTAATTCTGTCCAAACAGCAAAGAGGCTATAGAGCTGCATATCTGGCCATAAAATTATCATAACCTGCTCAATACTGCATTGCAGTAGATGTCACACTAATAGCTCTATAAACCTCTGTGCACCTTTTCTACTGACGTTTAAATAAATGAGAACTAGTTTTCTTAATATTTAATTTACATGTAGTCTATAAAATATGAATTATCAAGGATAGAAAGAAAGTGTAATATATTTATCTCACGTTGTGCAAAAGTGTTCCAGAACGTTTAAATTGTTATTTTCTTATCGAACATATCATAATATTTTGAATCAATACATTTTTAACAATGTGAAGTTCTTTTGTCAGTTATAATTTTGCTGCTTTTGCTAAATTTAGATTTTTGTCGAGGTACCGTATTGGTATCGGTATCGAGGTACTTTATGCAGGTATAGTATCGAAGTCAAAATATTGGTATCGTTGACAACACTAATTAGTACTGATGACATAGTAACTCAACATTTTTATTAACATAAACTGTTTTTGTTGTTCATTTCTTACATTTTTATTCAACAGTACAACAAATGTAGAACAATGTAAAATAACACAATGAACTACCAAAAATGGACCCCTCAGGAATAATGAATACGCCTTAAAATAATAAAATTAGAGTTGTCAATTTAGCGCGTTATTTTCTAAGTTAATCCAACCCCCTTTTGACGCCGTCAATTTTTTTGATCGCGTGATTAAGGTTTCCATAGCAACCAGTGGCTGCATTGATAAAGGCTGCTGTTCACCATGATCTATACATGTATCTTGAAGCTTGAGCTTTAGAGTAGCTAGAGGCGTTGCATCTGCTTCAAAATATTGCCGATGAGGATGAATTGCTCGGCAGACACATGCACGGCTTTGTCACCCCTTAGGGTTGGGCACCGAAACCCCGGATTCGAGTGGAATCAGTTCCATCATTCCAGTTCACCCGGAACCGTTCAGATTTTAGAATGTCGGTGCCACTGCTAAGTTTCGATTCCTAGTCAGCCGCGCGGAAGAGCTACGAACAAAGTACGACCTATTAAAATAAAAATGCGGGCAGTCTCGGGCTCCTGCCGCCGAAGATGCGTAACAATAGCACGTTAGCTCGCCACCACTCGCGCTCAGCTCCTCGGCTCGCTTCGTCCTGGCCGGCAAGCGTGGGCAGCGGTGGCGACTCTGGGCGGGCCAATTCCCCCAGATCTTCACAGCTGCATGGCTGCTGGGACACCGCGGTGGCAGCAGTCGCCCTTCATGGGGTCGATCATCCTGTATGGGCCTGCCCGGCCGGCTCATTCGACCGACGCCTACCCATAGAATGACGCGATGCGGCTCATGACCCAAAGTCAGAATCGGCTAAGTAATTGCAACATTGAACCAACAAGTTCAACACACAAATGCACATATCCAGCTAATATTTAGCTTAGATCATACATAGCTGCAGTATCTACATAAATACTGTACATACAGCTACATCCTATGGTTACATAGACTGCTTAGATTAGATAGACTTTCCTTGCTTGCCCTTAAAATGCAGCGTTGTGTTTGTCTTATATATTTTCTCTCTAAAGAAAGACAAGGTTAGTCAATCAATTGGTGTTCAGTAGCATGCTCTTAGCAACAGCTGAAAGGCGCACACGTGCGTGTGCGTGGGCGAATGTGTGTGTGTTAGGCTTGTGTCGTTCGCGTAACGGCTCTATGAGCCGGCTCTTTGAAGTGAACGACGCGGCTCCCCACCAATCAGGAGCCGGCTCCCTTCGAGACTATTTTTTTTCTCATAAAGGCGCACGTGATTGGACATTATGCGTGGTGTCGTCTCTGTGTCTGCACTGCTTTGTGCGCTGAGCGGGGGGGGGGGGGGGGGGGGGCAGCCTAGTACACAGCACAGTGAGCACACAAACCGGGCAAGAGAGGAGCGAGTGCAACACGGAGAACATAAAAAAAGAAAGTAGAAAAGAAATGGGTCACAGCAGGAAAAGCAGCCAAATTTGGACTCATTTTAACTGTATTGATGGCTCTACTAGATACTGCTGATCTTTTTCTTTTTTGTTTTACACATTTTAATTTATATTTTTGGGGTGTTTTTCAGGGGTTTTGTAATGTTTCAGTCTACATTTGTTAAAGGTGAATTGTAAATAGTTAAAAGTTCTTGTATTTTATAGTTTATTTGTTGTAGCACTGAAGAGTTAATATTTTTAAGTCATATTGTGTTGTTTTGCATTTTCAGGGATTCTGTGTTGTTGTTTGATTTTAAATTTGTTGAGTGTATAAAAAGCTCAAATTGTTTTGCATTTTCTAATTTATTTTTTGTAGATCTGTCAATATGTTAATTTATATTTCGTGTGTTTTTCAGGGATCCTAAGCTAAAAGTTTATTCTTGTATTTCATAGTTTATTTGTTGTTGCACTAAAAAGTAAAATATTTTTAATTTACATTTTGTTATGTCGTGTTTTTCAGGGATTCTGTGTTGCTTGACTTGTGATGTCATTTTCAGTTTTCAATTTTCATTTTCAATTTAATTTGACAAGGTAAAACCTCTCTATTAACTTTTCATCAAGTAGTAAGGTTGCAATCGGGGGATGTGAGAATCCCTCTGAAATGTACTTCACTGACATCAGGTTGGCTCATCTCATCTCCAATAAAGTTGCTTAGTATAAAAAAGTAAAACGTTTAAATTAATTAAAAGTTCACTGTAGAATGAAAAAATAAAGGCTATTATAATATAGTAGTACAACACATTTTTTAAAATTAATTATTAATTCACTTTGTGCATAATGTTACGTCCTTATTGGTAATATATCGATTAAAGCAACAACAACAAAAAAGCGGTAAGTCCCATCACTAGTGTGTGTTTGAAAAGGGCTGAGGGGCTTGTTTTTTCAATTGAAGTGAAAGTCAACCCAAACTTTTTTTTTTCAAGAATATGTTCTAAACAGGCCCCCTAGTTCAAACAAAGCATTCTGATTAATATTGTGTTTGTGGAATATGAGTTAAGTTATAAAAGCCATCCATTTTCTACCATCTCAGGGGTCGGCCATTTTATTACTTCTGTCGACTGAAAATGACATCACAGATGCGCTGCGGGCTCAAATAACGACCAATCATGGCTCAGTTTCAGAAAACAGGTGAGCTGTGATTGGTTGTTATGTGAGCCCTGAGCAACTGTGATATCATTTTCAGTTGAAATACGTGACAAAATGGCCGCCCCCAGTGATGACTAAAAACAAGTGGATTAACTCTTATTCCACAAACGCAATATTTATCAGAATGCCTTGTTTCAACTAGTGGGCTTGCATAGAACATATTTTTGAAATAAATATGTTTTGGTTGACTTCGCTTGAATAAAGTATTTGCATAAGAAAATCAATCCTCTTCTTCATGTTAAGGGTATTAAAATTCAAGAAAATAATGCGACAGAAAAATCAAGGGATTTTTTTACAATAAATAAAATATGCGATTAACTATGAGTTAACTATGACAAAATGCGATAAAAAAATTTAATCGCTTGACAGCACGAAATAAAATATAAGCATTTTTAAGTTATGATCCTACATAGGTGTTAACATCATTGCTATGACACGATTGCATGCTGCTTTCGACCGGTGGCTGCCAGCTATTTACTTGCGGCCAAATTGCTAATGCTTACGTAGACAGGCTGTGCAAACTGCTCGCATTTTCACGCTTTCCAATCCATCATTTGGGTGCTACTTGTTCAAATGATTCAACGAGTTTTGTTGTATTGCCTTGTTTTTGATGATTTAGCTTGCACAACGGCTCTTTTCACATCGCTCTGGAGATACCGCAACACAAGTGATGGGAAGGAAATTCTCTTTTGATGGATCAGAACATTTATTGGTCTCTTTTTCCGCTTGGCGGACAAGGCACAAAAACGGGGAACTGGAAATTTGCCAACGGTTCCGGGAGAATAGTCCCCGCTCCAATCGATTCTCGAGACTTGACGCCCAACCCAAAGTAGACTGGATCTGACTGACACAAATGCCTCACTCATTACCGGCCAATCTGGCTGATAACACCTGCCAAAATGAATTTTAACCCGCATTTGGTGGGTGTTAATTTAGAAGCCTGATTTTGACACAACTAGAAGTTAAAAATAGGTGACTTGGACAATTATGCTATTAAGTCAACAATATGTAAGCCATAATTAATAACTTTTAATTAATTTAAAGTTTAATTCAATTAATAGTGTAGTTAATAACCTACACTACACAGTGGCTCCACCCCAAAATATATATAAAGAGATCACTCAACTACATAAAGAAGCAAGAGCATTAAGACTAACCTGTGTGCGTCTTCACATGACAATCCAGAGTAGATTTCACAGTAAAACTCTTCCCACATTCATCACACTTGTATGGTCTTTCTCCTGTGTGAATTCGAATATGCCTAGAAAAGACATTAGAAGTAGAAAATTGAGAGTTGTGCTTCTGGGTTCTCCCTACAGTTTTGTAGCGGAATGCACTTAAAAATAAACAGTAGGTAAACATTTAGAAACTAACAATGGAGAAAAACAAAAGAAGCTAAGACAATGAATATGCCAAAAAATAAGTGGAGCTTGGTGGCATAGTCTCAAGCCTCTTCTTTTAGCATGCATCAAAGTTTGTACAGGCACTGCACACCAATCTTAATGTATTTTCTAAGCTTGGGTTATTTGTTATTAGAAAATGCAACCTTCCATTAATTACTGACCTTCATACCCTACCTGCTTACCTACCCCTACCAACTAACCAACCATCCATGCATCCATCCATCATTGGTTGGTTGGCTGAATGTAGGTTTATTAACCAACCAAGCAACAATTCATCCATCCATCCATTCTCTGAACCACTTATCCGCACAAGGGTCGTGCGTGTGTTGAAGTCTATGTGAGAAGCGGAGTACACCCTGAACTGGTCGCCAACCTTTCAAATTATACAGTTCTATTCATGCCATGTTCATTACGTTGCAGTTGTGTTGTGGGCCACAGTGTCACATGTTGATTAGTATTAGCAGAGCTGGGCATTTTACTAAAATTTCCCGGTCCATTTATCGCCTTCCGCCTGCAGCCGGGGTACCCTTCCGCCATCCGGTTATCTGACTTTTTGTCCGGCCAGAACAAATAGTAATTGCCTATAGGCCGGTCCGCCTATCATTTTAAACGGGCTTCCGTTTGCGTTTCCTTCTACAAACTTTGACCAACTTTCACCCACATCCCTCCGCCGAGCGGCATTTGAAACAAAAGACTCACCGTGGCATCGAAGCCTTACAGCGGCTGGACTAAATAAGTCTACTTCTAGGACTCAGAAGCCTCAGCTGTGGCCAATGGGAAACAGAAAGCTCGCCGCAGACATTGTAGCCTCACCACGATGATAGACGATAGACAATGACAGACGGGGGAAAATGGGCTTCTGACTAAGCTTAATCCATTTTTTTTTTTTTTTAAGGTTTCCGTCTATCGTTTATCGCCTACAAAATGGGCGTCCGTCATACGCGGACAGACGAACCGGTCTGTCACACAGGCGGAATGCCCAGCACTGAGTATTAGTATCATGGTATTAAAATGGGACTAATTACCTGACAAGGTCACTGGGCTTCTTGAAGCTCTTGGGGCAGAAAGAGCAGCAATTTGCAAATTTGGGTTCTGTCTCCAACACCACCGCCTTGTCCTTGATCTCACTGATACGATCCCTCTCGGCTGCAGACTGGGAAAGGATTCGCTCTGACACAGATGCTTCCTCGCCGGGATCCTTCGCCAGTTCTGCCGCCTGCTCCTCTGTGAAAGTGATGATTTCCATTCCCCGTCTTTTCGATGTTTTTTGATCCCCTTCATCTTCTTCATCTTCCTCATCCTCTTCCACATCTTGACCTTCCAAACCAATAACTAGGCAATAGAAGACAAAGCTAGGAGTTTCAGCACAAACAATTTTACACATGCACTGCACACATTATTTACTACATACAGACACGACATAAACTTTAAAAAATTCAATGTTGAATTCAGATATGTTAAATTTTGATGGATCAGAACAGTGGTGGAGCCAGAACGTGGCTAATGGGCGGGCCTGGAAAAATCAGGGTGGGCCTAAATATTTCTCTCCCTGAGCGCAATCATCCTGTTCCGACACATAAAATCATCAAATAAAATGACAAACTTCCTTCATAACTTCCTTAGACAAACACAACTGTACCATTCTTAATATTCAATAAAAAAACAAACAAAAACAAAAAAACGCCGAAATGCAAATTAATAAAATGAAATTTATAAATAATTTAATCATAATTTACTAAATATAATTTACTTTTTCCGCCCCTGGATCAGAAATGTTTATTTTTAACGGTATGTTTATTACTGTAGCCATAGATTACAGTGATGCAAAAATAGTTTGCCTTTGTCATATTGCTAAATAAAATAACCAAAATCTCAGCATGAATATGTAACATGAATCAATACAATACTTCAATTCAATCAACTTGTTACAATTTATCGGCTTGTCCCATCAGGAGTCGCCAAAGCACGTCACTGGCAGCATTGTTCAGCGGTTTCCATGCGCGATGCCCTTCCTGATGCAACCCGCCCATGTTTTTTTTAATCCGGCTTTAAGACAGCAGTGGCTTGGTATTGGGGAAATGGCCGGAAATCAAACACACACCGTCTGCACGATAGGGACCAGTTTGTACAGGAACCATTGCAGTACGAGTGCACTTCAATTACCGTATTCTCCGGACTATAAGCCTCTACTTTTTTCCTAGGTTTTGATTCATGCGGCTTATATAAAGGTGCAGCTATTCTGTGGATTTTTCTTCAAGCGCTAGGGGCGCTCTAATCGGAATTAGAATCAAAACTAAGAAAAAAATCAATGGAAAGTAGAATACGCAAATTTTTCTTTAGCAGATAGAACATGGACGACAAATTACAAACAGTTAATTATTTTCAAATCTTCCCCCCTTCATCATGGAACCTGTTATGAATTGATGACACCAGTAACAGGATGTGACTGCAGGTGGAGGAGTTCAACAGGCAAGGGCACTATGCAATAGGTTATGCACTAGGCATTTGCATTGAGTGGTATGCGAAAGTAGAGCAACAAAAGGATGTTAACTGACAAACTCGAGTATATTCAGTTATTAAATGTGTGTCAAAATCCAACAGAACCCACACGAAGAAGTTCGTATGATGCAAGCTTTAAGTTTAAGGCCATCAATCTTGCTATCCAGGAAGGAAACCGCGCTGCTGCACGCAAGCTTAGCGTCAATGTATCTATGGTGACACTTTGGAGGCGGCAACACGAAATGAAATGAAGATAACTACTGGTTATTTTCTCTTGGTTCTATTCCGTTTTAATCAGCAAAGTTGCTGGCATGTTAAAAGGAAAGAATCAATTCGGGTACATACATTTACAGTTCAACGTTGTTCTTTAAATGGAGTAAATATCAAATTTTCCAACATAGAAGATGGCGACTTCATCGGTTTCAGTGAAGATGACTAAAGTGACTTGTGATTACAAACAGGAGAAATGCTGGTTATTTTCTCTTGGTTCTGTTTTGCTTTAATCAGCAAAGTTGCTGCTATGTTAAAAGGCACTGTTCCGAAAGAATCTTTTCAGGTACATAAATGCACATTTACAGTTCAAAAGAGTTCTGTAAATGCAGTCAATCAATGTAATTTCTCAACATAGGTGCGGCTTATAACCCGGTGCATCTTGTATATCATTTTCTCATTATTATTATTTTTTTAAGCTTATATAAAGGTGCGGTTAATAGTCCAGAAAATACGGTTAATCAACTGCTTCACACATAATGAATCACAGTTTCTGATTTATAGTATAACTATAAGTGACCATGTTGTGGCCCCAGATTACTTACTTTGATCCTCTATTGCATGCTCCTTTTTCATGTGCTTTTTACAAAGCAGGCTTGTCCTGAAGCTCTCATCACATGTGGAGCATTTAAATGACTTGACATGGATAATCATGTGGCGGTTCAGACTGCCATTAGTTGTGAAGGAGGCTTCACAAACGTTACACTTGAAGGGCTTCACTCCTGTTTGTGGGGATGAATGGCATGATGAAATTGTGTCTACATTTCCTTTAACACATAATCACAGTAATGTGGGGAGAAATTTGAACATTTCTCAACACTCTTTAGAAACGCACCTGTGTGTGTGTTCAGATGGGATTTCAGCACCCCAGATGATACAAAAGCTCTTCCACAGAGGTGACATCGGAAAGGCTTCTCTCCAGTATGGGAGCGCAAGTGCTGTTTGAGATGACTTGACTTTTTGAAGCCTTTATTACACCAACTGCACCTAAAGAATTGAAAAAATAAGTCCATATAGTCCCATCAGCTAGAAAATGTTCACAAAAACAAACACTGCCATACACTATGCTGTTCAGTTCTTAAAAGGAATAAAATTGCATGAAAAACTGTAGTACTGGGTGAGTGTTGTGCCTGATTGCACAATTGCAAACAATTGCATGTTGACTGTCGTTCAATGGTTGAATTAACTCACAAAACACTTTCAATTAACTCACAAAAGACGCCAAGAGCGCTGTTGCGTCTTTCTACCCTTAGAGCCGGGAGAGCGTTTAGGTAATTTCTTTTTTTAATCCAATTCTCTGAACTCTTAGCCAATGAAATGCAGCATAATATACATGTGACGGTGTTGTGACCTCTCGGAGGATGTCGCAGATTTTCTCGAGCATAATGGCGGACGCACAGACGACCGCGGGAGCTCTGAAATAAGTAACGGCAGTGATATAGACAACGCTTGTGGACTTTGAAACAGTGGAACCAGTCGAACGTGATATATGGTTAAGATATATGTTTGTAGACAATGACAATATCGACGTCTTTGTAACAGAATAGAGGATGGCCGGAAGGGTGCCCAGGTCAAGGGTGGAGGGCAAAAAAGGGTCAAGTGCCCAGCTCTGGTAATTACCACTCAATTTAAAAAAAACACGTTTCTCTACTTCATTTTTACATCTTCGATTAAAACAGTTAATAAAAATAAACTTGGTCCTGTATGAAAGCCACACGTCTAAACTCTCAAATTCTTTTGGAATTGCTACAGGGTCTGAGATATCAATTATTTTGGAGGTGTTCAGTTTCTGGGAGAACTTCAGGTTTAGGAGGAGGATTCTGTAGTCGCCCTTAGGTTTTTGGGAGATGTTGAGCCAGCCGCTTTAGGCCTTAATGGGTTAAGACCCTTAATTTCTCTAAATCCATTTCATGACATTTAATGCTTTTTAATGACCCATGGTAACCCCGTAAATTATAAAGATCCAACAGTGCGAAACGCCAATTCTTGCAATTTTTCAACTAGTTGTAAAGTTTTGATCAGGAATGTATGCTGTCAGGCAATATAGCTTTTTTAGCTTCATCAGCGTTTTTATAGTCTTCATTGTTAGTTTTGCCATCGGCCCCAAATATCCAAATCGGTCGGGCTCTGAATTAAACCTGTATGCTCTCTTGCTGTTGTCTTCACAGTCCTCCTGGTAGTCATGTGGCTCAGCGTCCAGTTGCAGGTCTCCCTGACTGCTCTGCTGGAGCAGCCCATTTGTCTAAATTGAAAAGACCAAACTCAAATTCACAGAAATGCATTCAGACACGCATGTGCAAGATACTTATTTCATTGATTATTAATTAATAGTGAATAGATAATGCCGAACATCATCACTGTCACTGGATGGAAAAATACGACGTCCAAATTTGGTTAATTTATTCATTTATTTTAACAACTCAATTCTAGTGGACAGTCTCCACATGGGTCTGTTATGTAACATGTTGAAAATAGCTTGACAACTTTAAAGATACACTGTCTCAAAACAACAGAAAACAAAAAAACGTTTTAGAGATGTGAGGCTTCTGCCAGAGAGCGATGACATGTTTCTATTGATCAATAATCAATTACATTTGATTTAATGATTTTGCCTATTCTATCCAATCGTAAGTATTTTCTTTTTAAAATTGTATGTAGTGATTCATTATTGAGATCCAAACTAACAGCCAGCTTGTGTCTAATCCTGATTAAAAGAGGCTCATAATCAAGCAAATTTTCACATTAATCATATTCATTTTATCTTAGGACTGTTCTGTATGTCTTAGTTCAAATAAAATGCAATGCATGAACCACTGTAACTGACAGCATTTAATGGAGACCAGGGCTGTTGAACATGTTTTGAGGCTGGGACTCACCACTTCAGCATTAGGTACATGAAGCAAACTCGGGGGAGGAAAGCTGGATGACAGGGCCTGAGACTCCAGGGTACTGGAATCCTGTAGCTGCTGGACGGTGGAGAACTGGCTTTGAGTGTAACTTGATTCTGTCATGCTAAATCCTGGAGAGACCAAATAGAATAAAATATTGTGAGTGTTATATATACATATGGCAGCAACTCTGGAACTCATCTGACACACTGCCGCTTTCAGTCAAGGTGCCCCCATTACTATAACAACACTAAAACTCTGATGTAACAGTGGACTTAACACATCTTTGATTGTTTAACATGAACATAACATTATTAAATAAAAAGAACATATACCAGTACATTGACTATCTGCAGAGCTGCTTTAACACAAAATAAATCAACTCTTGTCAAATAACTCCAATACTGACCTCCATTTAAATCAGAGAGTGTTAAAAATACACTTTGGTTGTTGAAATAAACTCAAAACAACAACTCCAAACATTGAATATCCACAGTGTGGCACACCACTTTTTTTGCTGAGAATGTATACAACAGTCTTACTTCCCAAAACACAAAGCAGTGAAGCAACAACTGCCGCTTGAAGTGCATGGAACTTGTTTAGTCAGTGGCATAAAGCAGCAACCGAATGACCGAGAGCTCGTCAAAAAATGGCAGAAAGACCGAAAGGAATTCATTCCTCACTTTGACTATAGAAGACACTCGTATAAGCAGTGACTCAAGGCTGTCACAGTGAAGTGGTGAAACAAAGATCCTATTCTAACATTGAATTAAATCAAACATTCTAACAACAAATTAATTTCAAGCCAGAAAGCACTGTAGTGGTAGCTCATACAATTAGAAATGAACAGATATTGCCATTTCCGGTTAAACAAAAGCAGAGCATTTTCACTTTATACAGACAAAGATTTATATGAATGCACCTTGTGTTAAAGTTTGCTGGTCAAATGTGGTCTGAGGGAGTGATCGTGTCTCAAATTGGGTGATATTTTGAGGCAAAGCATGTTGGGTAGTCACATAGGAGTCTGTGAACACAGAAAAACAGATACATGGGAGGTTAATAGACTTCAATAATACTCACAATACACTTGGAGGATAATGATAGTGTATTAAATGGGAATAATAAAGACTTTAAAATATATACAAAGTGGGGAGAATGCAATCTAAATTATTATTATTATTTTTTGTAATACCCTTCTTTTTCTTCTTGGACATAGGCTCATGTTGAATTGTCACTGGGCCTTTTGCCCATTGCAACGAAACTTTCCAAATACGTCTGTTTATTTTACTCATTTACTAGCTTGTGCATTTAATATTAGTGTTACGCAACGGAGACAATTTGACATGCATCAAAAGTCAGTCATAGATGGATGTAACGGAGAGAATCCAGTCACTTTTCAAAATAAAATATTTCTCAGCCACGGATAATAAATAAACCGGAAGTACTATATGTTTTCTTTTTTTCCCCCATTTCTGCGGCCCGCCGTGGCCCGGTGCCGGTACGCAGTCTGGTGGTTGAGGACCCCTGATTTAGAGGACCAAAAGTAATGGGACGAATAAATCAAACTTTCATTTTTTAATACTGGTGTGCAAATCCTTTGCAGTTAATTATAGCCTTAAGTCTGTTGCACAAAGACATTACCCTATACTGGTTTTGGTGATGCTCTGCCAGGCCTATACTGCAATTAACTGTCTTCAGTTCCGGCTTGTTATTAGGGCATTTTCCTTTCAGTTTTGTCTTCAGCAAGTAAAATGCAAGCTCAATCGGATTCAGGCCTGGTGATTGACTCAGCCTTTTCAGCGTCTTTATCTTAAAAAAAACATTTTGGTTGCTTTCTCAGTATGCTTCGGGTCAATGTCCACCTACGCATTAAAGCACTGTCCAATGACTTCTGCATCTTTTGGCTGAATATGAAGAGACAACACTGCCCGAAAAACTTCAGAATTCATTCTGCTGTTTTTGTCAGCAGCCACTTCAATCAATACAAGGGAACCAATTCCATTGGCAGGGATACATGACCATGCTATGGCACTGCCACCACCAAGCTTCACTGATGAGGTGCTATGTTTGGGATCAAGAGCAGTTCCTTTCTTTCTCCATACCCTTCTCTCCCCGTTGCCATCCCTCTAGTACAAGTTGATCTTTGTCTCATCTGTCTAAACCACATATGTCAAAGTCAAGGCCCGAGAAGGTTTTCTATGGCCCCTGGGATGATATTGATTTATTATTAGAACCGGCCCGCAGACCGCAGCAAGCCGGTGTGGGTTGCAGATGTGATCGGATGACAAAGGCAAAGAAATATATTACAGGAATATATCAAAGTGTGACGTCATCGGCAGGCGCGAAGGACCCGATCCAATCTGGACATTTTAAAAATTTCGATCAGTCCGGCCCTCGGCTTGTAGCAAAAATTTTTATTTGGCCCTCCGTCCATTTGACTTTGACACCCTTGGTCTACGTAAAGGATGCTTATCCAGAACTATAAAGGCTTCTTTAGATGTTGTTTGGTAAACTCGAGTATGGCATTACTGCTTTTGGGTTTGGGAGCCATTTGTATTCGCAAGGAATGAACACTTAAGGGAAAACAAAGAGCACCGCAGCCAGGATTCATGTCCCTTATTTTTTCCCACATGAAACATCCACGCAACATGTATGCCATATTTGATTAAAGAGGGTTTTGTGCTTGGTTAGTGGAAGAGGCAAACAAACATATTACTGAGGAACAGAAAATAAATGGATCACTCCAATCATTTGGGGGAAGCCAGTGACCTGATAAACGCTACATTTTGTTTAATCTAACTCGTAGGCTACAAGAGTGCAAAATGGAAAACTTGCAGTACAAAAGGGCGGTACTTAACAGTCCTAGTCGTGACACACATCTGGCATAATTCAATGATGATGCAAACTCCAAATACTCTTGGTGATTATGTGTGACCATTGTTACCTTCTCCTTGCACCAGTGGTTGGTCGGTCAATTGTGCTTCTAATGTCACCGGCTGGCCTCCATTTACACCCTCTGTTTGGCCAAGTCCTAGCATGTTTTCTTGCTCACATGAAGTTGCGGGTGGTTGCTGAAGGGAGTTTCCATCCATCTCCACCTGCATATCATGGGGCACTGTACCAGCTTCTAGTGGGTCTTCAGCTGACTGAGGCTGCAATTGTTGAGCCAGTTCATATCTGGAGATTATGAAGAAAAACGGGATATTCGAAACAATTTAAAAATATTTTCCGACAAGCAGTAATGACTACAAAGAAAATTACAATGTCCTAAAATAAACATACAGTACAGGAAGTCCTCGATTTACAAACGAGTTCCGTTTCTACACTGGTGATGTAACCCGAATTTCCGCGTATGTCGGATTTCACCTTTAAAATCGACGAAAAAGGTAAAGATACTGCCACCGCGCAAACAGACACTATCGGGACACTCTGCGCATGCTCAACCACTAGGAATCCTGGTCTTTGTAGTACAGGAAGTGCTTGTATGCGGAAGTGCGGTGTTTGGCGCGCAACCCACCACAAATACACAAGCAGATGTAAACAAGCGCAAAAGCACACTTTTGGAGCGAGGAGGATACGTGCTGCTTCTTTCCTGTGGTGAATGACATGAATATCAATTATTTTACAGTTGAACGTAACATGCGGAAATTACATTGTGTGGGTTATTCAAATGCCGGAGAAACTCTGTCCGCTCATCCATGTAAACGGGTGATTCCAAATGTTTCAGAAATGGGGATTTCGACCTAAAACTGAATATTGACTTCATGTAAACATAGTCACTATGGTGCTGGGGACAAAATGGCAGAAGAGGCACAGGCGTTGTAAAGTCTAAATGTCGTAGGTCGCGTACGTCCTAATTCAAGGACCCCTTTTATATCCATATCATCTTGAAGCTAGCATAATTAAACAAAAGGAATAGACAGAAAAATACTCAAACCTGTGTGTCTTCATGTGTTTCCGACAGTTTGGGGATGACTTGAAGGTCTTCTGGCAGTAGGGGCACATGTAAGGTCGTAGGTCACTATGGGTCGTCATGTGACGTCGTAGGCTTCCACTGGTGGTGAATGTTGTATCACACATGACACACTTGTATGCCTTCAGTCCTGAGTGGGTCCTGATGTGAGCTTTGAGAACTCCTGAGGAGGCGAAACCCCGACCACACTGCACACACTTGTATGGCCTTTCTCCTGTGTGAGATCTTGATTAAGCAAATTGACTATTAGTTCCAACCACAATATCTAGATTCTATTATTGTTTTTACTGTTTTGTGTTTCAACGAAAGACAGCAAACAAATGTACATTATGAGTCGTTGCACAATCTCAGTTATGAGATTTGATCTTGGGATGTTCTGTGTTATCTACCAGCCAAACTCGATTATTTATTGAAATGAGGAGAGCAATTATTACAAGACTGGTCTCACCTAACGTGCTGTTTCAGATGACTTGATTTCTTATAGGCCTTATTGCAGAACTGGCACTTGTATGGACGATCGCTACCCACCACCTCCAGGTACTGTTGGAACGCCAGCCGAGGGTTCTGAGATGGGATGAGGCCTGTTGGAGAACCAACACATGGTTTATAATGTGTGACGAGATTCTAATTCATACAGGGACATGCTTCTCAAATGAATAAACAATGTGTTCTACTCATGGAAAGAAACACAAGTCTGAGTTTGCCACTGTGGACACATGCTCTTACCAAAGTCTGTAATGAGAATGGGCTCCTGCAGTGGGATGTCGGGTAATGGTAAATTACTCTTAGACGCTTTGGCTTTGTTTGCTTTTCGTGGAAACCTGTGCTTCTTCTGCTGTAAGCTTTTGAAGTGAGACGCTATATGTGTTTTCCTGTGTCCTGATGTACGAAAGATCTTATCACAGTGAGGGCAGGAGAAAGGACGCACACCTAAAAAGAAAATAAATGAAAACAAATGAAAATTGTGCTGACTGTAAAACATGTACTGTACTCAAAAATGAACTTATGAAAAGTAGTGCTTAAAAAACATATCAGACCACCACCACTTTATCTCAGTGACCATTCGGCATCATAGAGTACTTCAATGCAGACTTGCTCTCATTATTATTCTTTAGAAATGCTCTTGACGCATTACCATGTTGAACGGTAGTGAAGAATTTCAAACTGAATGAACGAAAAGTTCACTAGCTTTCTCTTGACTAGTCATATTAATCAAGCAACATTCAACCAATTTTTTCCCGTTCAGGAATGCAAGTAATTATCTATGCACTTCATCATTTTACTTAAATTTTTTAGAAACAGTACTTGAACAGTATGCTAATATGTCATATTTTAGCGATAAAAATATAATTTCGAAGAAAAGCTTCTACATATTGGTGTATGAAACATTAATATTCCTTCTAGAGGAAAGATTGCCTTTAAAGCGGTCGACATGATGTTATTCTGCAAAGAGGCGAGTCACAGTCTTTACGTCCTTGTACGTCCTCCCATGGAAAGGCACCGAAAATGTTAAAATAAGGAAATACTGTCTGTCTATAGGCCAATCATGCTGCAATAGGAGCTTTGCGCCTTTGGGTTGGCAGCATGTTACAAGAGTTCTGCAATTTCTTCTCTTTAATCTCTACTTTTCCACCTTTTTTTGTTATTTATTGTTCCATGCACGTCATATGGACCTGTTGTACACTGAGTAGAGTATTGGTGCTTGCCGTTTTGCAACACTAGCCACTAACAATGCTTCCCGCTTGCAGCGCTTCCTGCTAGCAGCACTAGCAGCGCTAACAGCGGTAGCAGCGCTAAAGTTAACGATTATTTTATTTTATCCAAATGCGCGATTATTCGATCGAATTTTCAGTAGGATATAAGAATATCAAAATATTCAATAGCTGCAGCCCTCATAGATGCACGCACACACACAACTATACTATACATTTCCTGTACATATGTATAGTGTGTGGTGTACAAAAAAAAGACGATCGATCAGTTTGGAGAAGCAGGATCAGTGGGAAGAAAAAACAGTTGTCGCGCATCGCCATTAGCTTGTTTGCTCTGCCGTTACATATCATGATCGTTCGTTAAAGTGGACATACTCACCGGTATGCAGTCGCATGTGTACCTTCATGCTGCCAGAAGTAGAGAAGCACTTCAGGCAGCATTGACACTCGAATGCCTTGATGCCTGTGTGAGTTTTCATATGGGCTGTGAGGGTACTATTTACAGCAAATGCTCGGAAGCACTGTTCGCACTTGAAAGGTTTCTCATGGGTATGGATGCGGATGTGGCGGACGAGGTCGCTGGGCTTCTTAAATTCCTTGGAGCAGTAAGGGCATCCATGCCAGCGGATGCCATTTTCCTCTCTGATGGAGCCTAGGAATTGAAGTGCACAATCGAGCTGGTATTTCAGCAATAGCATGTCAGCTATTTGATCAGAAGAAATACGTGTTCTTTCAGCTGAATAATACCTTTATCCCAAATTAGTCAGTTATGCTTCCATACCTGGCATTTGTATAGGTTTCTTGAAAATGCTTCTTTTTCTTTCTCTTATAGGCTTGTCTTGAAGCAGTGTTTTCTTCAAGTCCACATTAGTTCCCTCAGATGTTTGGTTCTGAGTATCTCTGGCATTGGCATCAGCATTCTGAGTTGGGGCTACACTCAGCCCACTGTTCTCGAGAGCTTGCTATAAAACAATTTTAATTAGCTCAAAAATCAACATTGGGACACAGTTTTATATTTTCTACGCCACTAACTGTAGCGCTCTATTGAGTGTGGTTAAGTCTGGAGTGTGCATTTGTTGTGGGGGCAAATGTTCTTGACTCACCTGTAGGATGTCTTGGTTAATGGCGCTCTCCATGGCAACAGCTGGCTCCGAGGGCTGGGGCTGGGCTGTCTCTCCATTGACTTGCTCAGAGAGTTCTAGTAGCTGTTGGATGACATCTGTTACTGCCTCACTGCCTTCTGGCCCTGCAGGACCAGCTGTGTCTGCCTCCTGTGGGACATGCAGAGATTAAGGGAATGGGAGACGTGACAAAGGACAAGTAACAAACTTTTAAAGATCTCATTTGTGCACAATGATATGCAATGCAGCAAGTCAAGATAATTGTTAACAATATTAAAGACAAGTCAACCCAAACATTTTCTTCACAATAATATGTTCTATGGGCCTCCACTAGTCTAAACACGGCATTCTGATTAATATTGGTCATCCATCCATCTATTATCCATACCGCTTTATCCTCACGAGGGTCGCGGGCATGCTGGAGCCTATCCCAGTTGCCTTCGGGAAGTAGGCGGGGGCCACCATGAATTGGTTGCCAGCCAATCGCAGGGCACACAGAGACAAACAAACATCCGCACTCACAATCACACCTAGGGGCAATTTAGAGTGTCCAATCAACTTACCATGCATGTTTTTAGAATGAGGGTGGAAACCGGAATACCCGGAGAAAACCCACGCAGGTACAGGGAGAACATGCAAACTCCACACAGGGAGGCGGGAGCTGGGATTTGTGAGGTGGACGTGCTAACCAGTCGGCCAACGTGCCGCCTGATTAATATCATATAAACTCATATTCCACATATGCAATATCAATCAGAATGCCGTGTTTCGACTAGTGGGGCTGCACAGAACATATTATTGTTAAGAACAGTCTGGGGTTGACTTCATCTTTAAAATTGTACTTCTAGTGTCAATTAGTGGTATAAAACTACATTGGAGCAAATTGAGAATTCTATTTTTGGGTTCCTTGTTGAGCTACAATGGGGAAAATGCCTCTCAGTAAAATTCTGTACACGTCTACACCACTGCAAGCTACAAGCACAATAATAACTGTATTTAAAGCAATGGTATCCAAATTCCGGCCCGGGGACCAATAAGGGCTTGTGTTCAAACTTCTACCGGCAGCAGCCTGTGGCACAAAATTAAGAATGTGTTGCCCCTCAGTGGTCCTGACAGCAATAGAAAATACACACAAATAAAGCTATTAAATATTTCATCAGAAGATGGTAGCAGACCCATGGCTGCGCTCTAAGTGAGTTCGGAAATGCGCTCCGAGCACACCCTCCTTCTCCAAACACAACACTCTAGGCGTCAGAGTGAATTTGTGAACGTACCCCTCCTGCTTCAGTGACCAATCCCAGTCCATTTCTAAAATGGACACTGCAGCGAAGACAAGCAAAGTTGACAGAGGGGGCCCCTCACTTCCAGGAAAAGTGGAAACTGGCATATTTTTTTCTACCCAAATATGAAACTGTCTGTCTAATTTGCCAGGAGACTTTCAAGGAATTCGCTATCAAGAGGCACTACCAGATGAAACATGCAAACTATGATGAGGTGACTGGGAACGAATGCGGAAAAATTTCAACGACAGCAACCGGAGGCTGAATGGTTGGACCTCATGCATTTTTTTCACCGCACCAAATCTGGCCCTCTTTGCAAAATGTTTGGACGGCCCTGATTTAAAGCAACAATCACACGTGAACATGATTCAGATTTTAAGGGCAAGATTTTATTTCACTGGCACATAATTGTCAATGTAGCAGAAATGAAAAACATATCGGACAGACTAACTTTGATAATGCGCCAGCTCAATCATTAGAAAATATGTAAATGCTTTTTGAGCACAATGAAACCATCCCACTGCTAAACTGGTGAAATGAGCAAATTAAAGCTTTTGGCTCAAAAGCACTAAAATACCTAACATCATTTGTCATATCTCAATTGTCTGAGAACAGAAGCACTCAAAGTAGCTTCATAAATGCCACTTGATATATATAAAGTCATTTTGGGGTTTTTTTGTCAGATACACCGCAATATGATTTGGAGTAATAAGCTCCATTATTACTATCGATCAGGCATGTCCAGCTCCGGTCCTCAAGAGGTCCTCCCTCTTTTCCATTTCTCCCCGTTGCAACACACCTGATTCAAATTATCACCTCACCAGCAAGCTCTGAAGAAGCTTGATAATGATCCTGATCATTTGAACCAGGTGTGTTGCAGCAGGGAGAGATAATAATTAAAAAGTCAACCTCTACTTTGTGGTTTTTCACCTTTCGCAGGTGGTTCTGATCCCCATTAACCATGATAAACAAGGGATTAGGTTTTTAACAAATGTTTTTATCAGAATATGCGATTATTCAAATCAGTAGGATATCCGAATACCAAAATATTCAATGGAATATATATATAATATGGAATAGTATAGGCACGGAGTGGTGTAACGTATTTCCGGTAAAAACTCATAAGGCCTCGCCCTTTCCACTCATGCCCAGCGCCATTGTTTTGAAGCTGTTTCACTTCCGAGAATTTCTATCCATTGTCAACGTTTTGGGGTGCTTTTCGGGATTATTTTTATGCGTGTGGTTGCGCAAATTCATGAAGAGGTAAGAGGACAGTACATCTAGTTACCCCTGCTGTGTCCCTACCCATATATATATATATATATATATATATATATATATATATATATATATATATATATATATATATATATATATATATATATATATATATATATATACATACATACATACATATATATATATATACACATACATATATATATATATATACATACACACATACATATATATATATATACACATACATATATATATATATATACACACATACATATATATATATATACACATACATATATATATATATATACATACACACATACATACATATATATATATACATACACACATACATACACATATATATATATATATATATATATATATATATATATATATATATATATATATATATATATATATATACACATACATACATACATACATATATATACACATATATATATATATATATATATACACATACATACATACATACATATATACACATATATATATATATATATATATATATATATATATATATATATATATATATATATATATATATATATATATATGCGGCAGCATTGGTTGAGAAGTCAACATTGGCAATAAGGTTTTACAGCAGTTTCAAAATGTTGACAAGGCTGAGTCTACGGATGATTGAGAAAGCAAGTCTGAGCAAGAGCAGCCTCCCTCCAGTGAAGAGGAAATACGGCGACACCCACACCCGTCTGCCTCAGAGGGGGAATGACGGGACTCGATGAACCGGTGGTCCCAGGGGAAGAGCTAAAGTACATAATTAACATTCAAATGTACTCAGAACAGAGTTTTAATAAATAAAATACTTTTAATAGCTACTCAAACAGCGAGTAATAATCATTTTAGGCGATGACATCTTTGCCAAAGCACAACCCGTCAAAATGGGACGGTCGAAAACCCTTCATGTCAAAAAGTTTAACATGGCTATGGCATCAAAGGAAAATAATGGTACTAGAGATCTAAGTAGTTTTAGAATTCGGGTAGTCCAAGTGTTAAACAAAGGAGCAGTCCCTGCTCTTGTTGAGTCGGTTAAGGATTTAGGGCATAGATGTCAAACTCAAGGCCCGGGGGCCAAATCTGAAAAAAGTTGGCCTCGGGCCGTGAAGGAAACCTTCACAGAAACTAAATAAGACATATTTATTTACACCACAGTAAGAATTTACAGGGGAAAATCAACCCAAACATTTTTTTTTAAAGAATATGTTCCCAGCAAGCCCACTAGTTGAAACACGGCATTTTGATTAATATATTTGTGGAATATGAGTCAAGCAGAAAAATACCCCCTTTTTCAGCCATCTCAGGGGTCGGCCATTTTGTTACTTATGTCGACTGAAAATGACATCACAACTGCTCAGGGCTCATATAAAGACCAATCACGGCTCAGCTTCAGAAAACAGGTCAGCTGTGATTGGTCGTTACCTGAGCCCTGAGCAGTTGTGATGTCATTTTCAGTCGATAGAAGTGATAAATGGCCGCCCTAGAGACAGCTAAAAACGTGTGGATTAACTCTTATTCCACAAACGCAATATTTATCAGAATGCCTTGTTTCAACTAGTGGGCTTGCATAGAACATATTCTTGATATGTTTGAGTTGATTTCTCCTTTAAGTATATGCCAGATCTAAACGGTAGGCTTAAAATATTTTCCCCTACATAGTGTGCTTTTTTTACCAAAGAGCTGGAAGGTACATCAATGACAGAGATGTGCATCTTGCCGATGTGTGCATTCAAACTGCCCAACTTCTTAAAGACGCAGCTGCAGTCCATACAGGGGAACAATGGCACACCTTTTGCCTAGAAAGAAAAGAATCACACCATAACAAATATTATATAACTGCCTTCTAGGTACCCCCTAGGTCAGGGGTCACCAACATGGTGCCCAGGTAGCCCCCAAGGACCACATGAGTAGCCCGCAGGCCTGTTCTAAAAGCAGCTCACCAGTGATGGGACATTGTGATTTAATAGGAATGTTGTGTAAGTGATCATTTGAAAATGGCAGATATTTACCTGTTTCCTAATTATTGTGAGAAATCATTAACATGGTCTGTCTTCTCATAAGCAAATATCATTAATTATAATAACTTAAAAAAACATTACTGAAGGTAATTTGAGCAAATGTGGTAAGAAGTGTGTATCAGACAGTACCCCTTTGCCCAGTACTCAATAAGTAGGCTCTCCATTTCTAAAAATTTGGTGACACCTGCCCTAGGTCCTAGGAAATATATTGAACATTGAACCTGTTGTGCGCTGTCCTAGCTCTCATTTTGTGTGATACAGTCCAACGTAATAAACAATAAACAGGGGTGCACATAAACTGTGTGCAGGTGCTCATGCTCACTGGAAACAAACTGCACACCAAATTCATTTGCATACTAAGCATTTTTCTCTTTTTTTCAGAGCATCAGAGCTGTGAACGGGTCTCGAGGTACACGTGTTTCCTAAGTGGAAGGGAGAGGAAGGGATGTGCTTGTTTTAAATACAGCCACACCTGTTCCAAACACGAACATGGAACTGTTTCCCTTGGTATGGGTTTCATGTACTATTTAGGCTAAACAACATTGAATTAGTTACTCTAGTTCGTGGTGCCTCGTATGAAATACGTTTCCCTGCCCTTAAACTGATCGAATCAACCACACACAGAAAACATTGTCACTCATTTTGCCACTCTGCATGGAAACAGGAGACTCGTGCTAATGAAAATCATGCGAATTGTAAAGGTCCTTAAATATTAACAAAGGTAAACAATAGTACCCGGTATCCAAAAGTGTGCCACTTTAAGACATCCCTGTTCACTTTCTTATAGCACAGATAGGATGACTGTCTGTACAGTAGGGACGTCCAGATCATGCTTTTTTGGCACCCGTGTCAGTCTTTCGTTTTAAGTATCTGCCCGATACAGAGTCACGGTTCCGATACCTCAGCAATACATTAAGAAAAAAAGAAAAAAAAAGAATGTTCACTTGCTCAAATTGATTGATGAGCAGAATAAAATAGTCTGATAGCTGATAGAAGAAATTAGTTCGGCTGTCGCGCATCTTAAGCCTAACAAGGCGGCAGGACCAGGGCAATGGTTTAGGACAGCGGTCCCCAACCGCCGGGCCGCGGCGGGCCGCACAGATGAAAGAAAGAAACTTACAGTACTTTTGGTTATTTATTATCTAATGCTGAAAAATATTTTTACGTAAAGGATTCTCTCTTTTACAGCCGTCTATGATTAACTCTTGACACATGTCAAGTTGTCTCGGTCATGCAACGCTAATATTAAATTCACAAGCTAGCAAAATAAATGAAATAAACAGACATATTTGGAAAGTTTCTATGCAATGGGAAAAAAGCCCAGTGAGGATTCATCACAAGAAGAAAAATAAAGATGCGTTTCATAGAAGAGCTAATATGGATTTAGAGAGACAGGTGATTATCATGCACAAACGAAGCCCGCTCTGTACATTATGCGGCGAGCGCCTCTCCAATGAGTCAATGAAGCCTTCAAAACTGATTCGTCAACAAATGTGCCTTGAGCGCATCATACTTGGTGGCTAAACGCATTGTTAAGGCTAAAAAGTCACATATAGATATACATATATATATATATATATATATATATATATACATATATATACATATACATATATATATATATATATACATAAATATATATATTTATATATATATATAAATATATATACATACACATATATACATATATATACACATATCCATAAATATACATATACATATATATATATATATATATATATATATATACATAAATATACATATACATACATATATACATAAATATACATATACATACATATACATAAATAGACATATACATACATATATATATATATGTATACATATATATGCACATATATATATATATACACATATATATACACGTATATACATACACATATATACATATACACATACACATATATACACATATATACATATATACACATATATACACACATATATATACACACATATATATATACATATATATACATATATATATATACACATATGTATATACACGTATATATAAATATATATATATATATATATATATATATATATATATATATATATATATATGTATGTATGTATGTACAGTAATAACACATCACACATTCTATACTCACATTTGTCATTAAATTATCAAATAAAAAACGTCCAGTTTTAATGTCAATGTCAAGTAGTTGGTGGAGCTTGGTAGGAGGATACTCACACGTGTCAAGACTCAGAACATACAGCACATATGTGGCAAATGAGTGAAAGATAAGTCACCATGCACAGGAAAGATGGCTGTCCAACTGAGCACCAGCCAAGTAGCCTCTTGACAAATGGCAGCTATGGAATCTTTGTGAAGGACAAAGAAGTGGCAATCATGAAGTCGGACAAAAGACTGATGAAAGCTGCGAGGAAATAGATGTCAAGTATGCAGGCGGTATGAAAAGGAAGGTCAGAAAATCCACAGCTGATGGAAAGAGCATGACTGAAATGTGAAGTAGGGAAAAGGATAATGAAATCTGCAAAAGTACTGAAGATGAATACGATTTTTCAGAGCTGTATGTGAGTGTCATTATACGCAAAACTCATTGAAACTTTATGACTGTCATATGTGAGTGTTGGCCTTAGTTGCTTGTACACTTCCCCTACAAAGTTTTTCAGTGCTTCCGATCTGTGTGCTGACACGGAATAGGCATTTACAGACTACGATGGATGAAGACGAGACCACCATATTTTTGGACGTTAAAGCGCACTTAAAATCTTAATTTCTAAAAAAAAAAAAAACTGACAGTACATCTTGTAATCGGGTGTGCCTTATAGCGGAAATCAATCCAAACATAATTTTTTCAAGAATATGGTCCCAGCAGGCCCACTAGTTGAAACACGGCATTCTGATTAATATCAGCGGGGGGGATTGGGGTGCAATTTGTCACTTCTGTCGACTGAATTTTCATTTTCAGATGACAAGTGACAAAATGGCCACCCGCAGAAATGGCTGAAAATGGGTGGATTTAACTCTTATTCCACAGACGCAATATTTATCAGAATACCTTGGTTCAACTAGTGGGCTTGCATAGAACATATTCTTGAAAAAAATATACGACCCCGGCCAGTAGCTTTCCGGTTGGCTTTTTCTAACCATGAGGAATAGTGACTACCGCTGCCGTTGGTACGGAGTGGTATTACATTTCACGCATGCGCAGAAGGTACTTTAATGGTCGGCGTCGCTGTCTGTCGTTGCGGTGAATTTTTCCAGCGCGGTGTGCCGACAGTCGGCCTGACGCCACACGGGGTAAGCGTCTGTCACAGTTGACAAACGTTGCATTGGACTAGTTAGGCCTTTATTCAGAGATGGGCATTCTGTCCCAGGGACGGAATGGTCCATCCGGACGGCCTATTTTGTGGATGGTCGGACGGGGGACGAAAACTGTTTTAAAATGAATGGACTAAGCAAGGACAGAGGAAGGTTTTCATCTGTCCCTCTAATGGTCCCTACTCAAGTATCAGCTGACGTGTTCTGTTGGGTGCTTTTAAAAAGCAAGACTGCCGTGCTCTTTTTCCATGTGTGTTCCCTCCCTGTAGTATTGTCCTCAATGGCATTGTCTGCCCTCTAGTGGACATCAATTTCACTGATGAGGAAAAAACAAACAAAAAAACCCCACTGAAAGCCATGACCCGGAAGTGGAAGACGTCCGTTCGTTCCCGTCCTAAAAAAAACATTGCCATTGCCGACCCCTGCCATAAACTATTTTTTATTTTGCGGTTTCTTTTTTCCAACAAGTGGAAAGTTTGAGACTTTTCAAAAATTAAAATTATACTTGTAAACGGTTCTGAGGTGGACTTGACTCCCTATCTGTGCTATCTTATATTACTTAAACATAAGAAATTTTCCTTAAATACGTAACATCAATCCTATTATTCAGAGTAGGCCTGAAATGTGAAATACAAAAAAGAATAACCAAAGTTGCAGAAGTTCAGAAGATAAATGTGACTTTTTAACTTGTGTGTCATGATTCTCGAAACTACAATTTAAATATTTTGACTGTGTTGGCCATAGTCCCTTTGACATAAATCTACAAAATTGTTGGTACCCATCTGTTATTGAAAGAAATACAATACAATAATTTTGTTTTCCTACAAAATCGGGAGAGCGTATACTTCATTTTCTTTTTTTAATCCAATTCTCGGTCTCTACATTTCTCTCTAGAACACCTTGATCTTGAATCCTTGAGATTTCATTGTACCCTGCGCAGATTTAAGACACCGCACCAGAGGCAGCAAACCAGCCCCAGAACATAACAGAGCCTACTCCATGTTTTACAGTGAGGGACAGTGTTCTTATTTTGGTATGCTTCACCAGTCTGTGAACACAGATCTGATACTGTATGCCTTTCCAGAAAGTTCCTGTTTTGTCTTTTCTGTCCATAGGACATTCTCCCAGAAACTTTGTGTCTTGTCAACATGTAGTTTGGCAAATTCCAATCTCGCTTTTATTATGATTTGGTTTCAACAGTGGTTCCCTTCTTGGTCGTCTCCCATGAAGTCCACTTTGGCTCAAACAATGATGACAGTGCGATCTGAAACTGATGTAACTTGACCTTGGAGATGACCTTTAATTTCTTTTGCGGTTGTCCTGGGCTCTTTTGTTACAATTCGTATCATCCCTCGCTTCAATTTGGCATCAATCTTCCTCCTGTGGCCACATCCAGGGAGGTTGGCTGTGGATCTTACAGTTCTTAACATGTGCAACTGTAGTCTCAAGAACTAGAAAATATTTCTTTTGAACCACAATTCAAAAGCAATGTCTGATTTTCACTGGTTAATTTTCATTAAACTAGAATTCCTATTTTCTTAATTTTGTCAGATTCAAGTTATTTCTGTGACCACTGTGGGTTTTTCTTCAATTAACAGAGGGTTACCAACAATTTTGTCCATGTGTGTACCCTACCACAGTACCATTCAAAGCCAGATTTTTTTCTGTGCTGCTGTTCTGTGTCCTGACATGGAATTGGGCTTTGGAGATGAGAAAGCATCAACAAGAGTCTAATTTACCACTCTGTATAGACTTCAAAGACACCATAACCATTTCTTATTATAATTTCCAAAAGAAAATGTTTCTTTTATTCATGAAATGGAAAGTTAGAGATTTTTCAAAAGTTGATTTTGTAAATAGATGTGAAGTGGACTTTACTCTTCTTTTGGTATCTTTGGTATCATGTATGCATCACACATTTTCCTTTCCTTCCATACTATATGTGACACAAAATCCTAACAGTCTGACCTTCGATCGCAGACATCTAATACATGTGGATGGATAATGTTTAAAACCAAAAAAATGACCATGTTGCATCCAGGCATTTGTTCATGATCCTGTATATGTGCTATCAATTTGACTTAACAGGTTCTGAACCCAGATGAGTAAAGGATGATGGATGGCTTGATGCATTGATCCAATCGAAATGTAGCCCTCTGAATCGTAATGAAAAACGAACTGTGTTGAAGACTTCTTGATCAAGTGACATTAGTGACATTTGCAAATAAAATAGCAACTGCTAAACAATGACCAATACATACAATAATTGAAAATATGTCAAACTAATTATGCTTCTCTCTTACCTCTGAATGAACCCTCTGAACATGGGAGTGAAGGTTGCCCTTCTGCGAGAAGGACGCTGGGCAGAACATGCAGAGATGAGGCTTTTCCCCAGTATGTCTCACCATGTGAGTTTGCAGCACCACCTTCTGGTTAAAAGCCTTGCTGCAATGGGTGCACTTAAAGGGCCTTTCACCTGAGTAAAGATGAGGTTTGACGCATTAATCTGCTGCACGAAGAGAAAGATCACACATTTTGCATGTTATAAAAAAACAAGGAAATCTTTACGGGCAAAACACTTAATTGCTAATACTGCGCATCGTCATGAGTTTGTTTGAATATATGGTCCCACTGCAATTCACAGAGTCCATGTGTGCATATTCCGTTTTCTGATCAATCACTTGTACAAAAGTATTTCCTGGCGACACCCCCACATTTGTTTTGCCAAACATTTTAGTGTTAATTCTCCCTTGTCTAGTTTGGAAACCTAAAGGAGGTATGCAATACCATTAGTTTCCAGTCATCACTGCCTGAAATGTAACTGTACTGCAGGCAGGAAGCTTGCATAATACTGGCATCCGGCCAAAAACTCCTATGCCACAAATATACACAATTGGTCAATCCACATGTGTAGATGTGATTTTTACAAATCATCCACCAGTGTAAAGTGTTGAAAAGGGCTAGCTCTCTACACCCATGCAATTGAACAAACATGACATTTTTGGGGGCTGCTGAAAAATGATAATTTTGGAGGTACGAGGATTCTGCCTGACGCCAAGGATAAGCGGACGTGAACGATGTGGTGATCATAACACAAATAGTTTGGGGCTCCTACTGCAGGTGAAAATCACTGGCTGGAGAAGAATCAAAGCAAGCAAGTTGGACTACGTAGCTCCATACCATGGTATCTTCATCTTCATGAACATTTGGGCTCATCTCATGTCTCTTAATTGCAACGTTCCTAGCTCCTTGTACCTCAAAACATTGAATGCGACCTGAAAGTTATTCTCGCGACAATGTCCGCAGCTACAGTACAATTGCCCGTGCGGAAACACAAACGTTATTATTAAAAACAGTTCAGAGGCATGCATTTCTGTTTTACCCGGTTTTTGTGGTCGTCACACCTGATTGTCGACTTTTTTTTCCCAGCCATAGTACAATACAAACAAACTCTTGGCATTGTGTGAGTGACCGGATTGCTATGTGAATGGTGGTAACAGGAGAATATTTTTCTGTGCGTGCCACTTACCTGTGTGTATGCGTATGTGTCTGACAAGCTGGCTGGGCTTTTTGAATGCCTTTCCACAGTGATGGCAACTGTTGGTGAACCCACTGCGATCAATACTTTTCTTGTAATTTCTGGAGCTAGACGATAGCGGCCTGTAACAAAGAGTAATAATAAATATGTTAAAGTTTGAGAGCCTATGCAAAGTTTTTTTTCATGAATTTAACTGTTGTTAAGTTGTTGCTTTTCTGTCATAAAACAGCAAGGGCGTTGACAGTTTGATCTCTGCTATTTATCTTGGAAGAAGACTCATGTCCTTTGACTTTTCACAGTATTTGTCTTCATTGACGCTTCCTAACCTCATTTTGATGTGACACTTCATGTGCTCCTTGAGGTGTGCAGCTGTCTTGAGCTCCTTCCCGCAGGTCTTGCAGGTGTAGACCTTGATGCCGGACAACTCCTTGCGGTGGTCCTCTGAGTGAAGAGAGAGCTGACTCTGAAGAACAAACTCGTCCCCACATTCTGTACAGATCAGGTTCTGCAACAAAGCAAAGGAGGAAACGTTCACTGTAATTGGGATTACATTCACCAATTTGATATGTTACTGGATTTACCTCTTCCCTTTCGTGCAGCATAGTATGGGATTTGAGACTGGCAATGCGGGAGAATTTTTTATTGCATACAGGACAGGTGAAGTCAGAGGTCGTGTGTGTGGACTTGTGGAGTGTGAGGTTGAACTCCACATTAAACGTCTGTGGACACTGGTCACAACGATGAGGCTGGAAAGGAGAACAGAGAGCCAAAATGTTATGTACTATTTCAAAAATTTCATGCCTGAAGTGCAAGCCTTTTGCTTTTTCTGCGCCATGCTGTTGCAGCTTTAAGGTGAGGTACCGTATATATAGAAACACACTAATACCAGAAATTGTGAGTGGTCACAAAAGACACATATTGCCAGATGCGAATGTCACTTGAACAGTCCACTTATGGTAGGATCACTACAGGT
This sequence comes from Filicampus tigris, assembly GCF_054856515.1. Lineage (NCBI taxonomy): Eukaryota > Metazoa > Chordata > Actinopteri > Syngnathiformes > Syngnathidae > Filicampus > Filicampus tigris. Next base: position 23,895,259 of record NC_141224.1, on the reverse strand, counting down.
GCATTGAATGCAATGAAATCTCAACACCACCATCTTTGTCAAGCATCAGTTAAAAAAAAAAAAAAAAAAAGCCTTCTCTGGTGGGCAGTCTCAGGCACACCCATGTAATAATCATGCTTCCTTATCATCTTGTTATACTATACTTGCGGCGGATGCATTATTTCAACAGAGAACTGCTCACTTGCTCATTAACAGATTTAGACAGATTGTGAATATTTGCGAAAAATATTCTTTTTGTATGTAGAATGTTTAAAATCTTTCATTTCAGCGCATCAAAAAGGAAAGCAAAAATAAGTGTTTCATTTATATTTGTTTAGTATATCATCATCAGTACCAGTAATATTCACACTTGTACCACAATAAATATAATTCATTGTAATTAGGGTGGCGGCACGGTGGTCGACTGGTTAGCACGTCCGCCTCACAGTTCAGAGGTCGTGTGTTCGATCCCGGCTCCGGCTTCCCTGTGTGGAGTTTGCATGTTCTCCCCGTGCCTGCGTGGGTTTTCTCCGGGTACTCCGGTTTCCTCCCACATTCCAAAAACCTGCGTGGTAAGTTGATTGGACACTCTAAATTGCCCCTAGGTGTGATTGTGAGTGCGGATGTTTGTCTCTGTGTGCCCTGCGATTGGCTGGCAACCAGTTCAGGGTGTCCCCCGCCTACTGCCCAAAGACAGCTGGGATAGGCTCCAGCACGCCCCGCGACCCTTGTGAGGAGAAGCGGTACAGATAATGGATGGATGGATGGATGGATGTAATTAGGGTTCTAAATTAACCTTTTTTTTTGTACCAGCCAATCAGAATTTCCACCAGTCATTTTTTTACCTCTTCACCTCTACTGTTTTTATCTACCTCTCCCACACTATCACTCTTCATTTCTCACATTGTTTGCACTCTAGACTGTAGTGTACTGTGAACTACTGGCATTTGCACAGCCAATTGGCATATAGAACATCATTACGTAGCTTTATGGCACAGTATTTATTGGAAATGTAGTAGTCACTGTCAAGTGTACAAATGATCGAGAACAAAACACAGTGTAGGGGTGGGCATCGTTTGAATTTGAACGATCCCGGTTCTGATCCCAGGTCCAAGCGCTTCTCGATTCCTTTTGGGGTGTCCAAACTGCAGCCATTAATTTTTTAAAACCCCATGAAAATAAATTCACACAAGTGTAAATGAGTATGCACTTATGGGCTCACCTGCTGTGTAGATCAGATTAGCAGCAGGTATAGTTTGTGTTTACCAGAGCTGGGCACTTGACCCTTTTTGCCGGTCCAGCCGCGACCCTCCACCCTTGACCTGGGTAACCTTCCGGCCGCGACCCTCCGGCCATATTCATAAACATTGTCGGACAGCGACAACAATGGATATCGTACCTGCTACAACCATAAAGGGACCGAGATGACTAGACTATGCATTTAATTTTATTGCCAAACTGGTTTGCTTTTGCAGCAGCAACAAGCTGCGTGCTGCATCCTCTCTCTCCTCTCCGTATGTCAACGCAACATGTGACATAATAGACCGATCAGAGCAGGCACAATCCCTGATGTGTTGCAGACCTGTCGCCAACAGCACAACGCGTCCGTCACGTGAATCAATGCGGCAGTTGTTCGCTCGCGCCGACGCGGGAGTAGAAAGAAGCCTAAAAAGAAGCCTTTCACTTAGTAGGCTGAGATGAAATTTGGCCGCCTCGCGACTACGTCAAACGCATGAGGGCCGATTAGTGGGCCGGACTAAAATCCACTTCCGGCCATGCTTAATCCAGCCATTTTAAAAAATTTGTCGCCCCCCCGCCCCAAAAATGGGCATCCGGCCAGGCCGGAGGGTCCGACCGGTCCGGCCCAGGGACGGACTGCCCAGCTCTGGTGTTTACATTGAGTCTGATGTGGACACATCGTGTCTATTATTGCAGATGAGAACACATGATCGCTTGGTGTAGAAAATACTGTACGTTGGCTAATGTTAGCTGGGGATTTGCATTCGAGTTGACCCACCATGTACTTGTTAGATGAGTCAGTTTTGGCAATAGACATACAGTATTATCTTTTAACTCAGTCGAATATGACACTGATGTTCGGCGCACTCTAAGCTGTGGCTTGCAGTGGGAGGGAGCACTAAACTCATCAGGTACAGCACTCTATTTATACATATCATGCAACCTCCTCAGCACAATATCATCTTATTGAAAAGGGTGCACTGAGGCAACTCTTAATTTACTTTAAACAAAGCTAAACCACACTTGTGATCAGCACCAAATGCACCTAAACGACGCACGCGTGTGTGCAATTCGTTAGTATCTTCTTGGCGGACGAGGCACCGTAACGGACAACCGGAAATTCAAAATGTGAACGATACTGGGAGAATTTGAACGTTAGTCCCGGTTCCAATCGATCATCAAGACTCGATACCCAAGTCTATCTGACACGATTATCAAATGCATCACCGGCCAAACAGGCTAGTAAATTTGAAATTTTAATCAACACCCACCAAAATGAATTTCAACCCACATTTGGCGGATGTTAATTTGGAACCCTGATTATAATTATGATAATCAGCAGTAAGTACAATATCATACCTAATATCACTGATCACTTATGTTGTTGTGTGAGCTGCTCCACTTCCACACTATTAGTACAGGCCTCTTAATCAAGCATGATGTGAAACTAGTTGGTAATTCACAATTGTCCAATAATATTACCCACTATATATTTACAATCAACCAAAAATTATAGCTTGTATTGTCCCACATTTTACTGATCTGAAATAAAACTCCAATACCTAAAATTATTCATCTTTGCAAAATTGTTGATATTATCTACTGACAGGTAGTGACTGATCACCTCCATAGTGTGACATAGTACATTACGTCTTACTTCTTACCTTGTCATTGATCTCGTGCTCACGAAGATGCCTCTGCAGCTGGCTTTCAGTGGTAAATATCTGCGAACATATTGTGCATTTCTTGTCCTTGATTTCGCCATCATTGGAACCATCCACCTTATTCTCATTTGCATCTGCATAAAAAATGAAGGACAAAACAGACACACTTTTATCTCAGTTCTATGAGCTTTAACTTGAAAGAAAACCACAGGATGATGTGATGGCTGTGTGTTGTGGCCATGTGTAAAGAACATGGACTATACCATTTTTAAAAATCAAGAACGTGTTGATTTCATCATATTTGTGAAATCTGTATTGGGTCCAGCGTCAGTGAACTTCGGATGGCCCAACCTACACAGTCATTTATTGGCCGCAAGACAACATTAAACCCAAAGGCATTTCAGAATGATGCTGCCCATCACATGTATCTCATCTGCATGTTAATTTATGGTTCATTGAAAACACATCCTGACAATTTACAAACCATCGTTAAAGGGTGTGAGCGTGAAATCTGAAAGCAGATTATACAACATTGATATCTGTGTTGGGATTATTATTCATTCCGTTCCTTTTTAATGAGAGGGGGGAGTGGGGTAAGTACTGTAGTGCCAATTTTTACTTAAAGTGAAAGGGAAAGGAAAGGAAAACCTCCAACTAAAATATGTACATATAGATCAGGATGTTGTGCATCCCTGGGAGCAATCACTTTGATCTTAAACAAGTTGAGAAATATACATTGAGAAAAAAAAGTGGTTTTGTGGCACAACTTGCCTCGAGTGTGGGGTAGATTGTGCCATTAGTCAGAAATCACAGGGGTAAATTGCGCCGTTGATGACTGATGTAAAAAAGATCATTTTAATCTCACAAACAATAATGCTATGTAAAAGCAATATAAATTCAATACAAAAGTACTTGTTAAATGTTTAAAGTTTTCACATAATCAAAGGCCAATTTTGCTTCAACAAGGCCTAGCGCCACATGAACACATGGTCAGAACAAAATGAATACGTATTCCAAAATGACCTAACTGCATCAGAGCATCTTCACAAATTTGGCCTACCGTACTACCGGACATTCCACTTGTCAATGCTGCAGGGGAGTGTGAACTTGTGCTCCCTTCTAGCTGTACCACCAAGCCTATTTTTTTCTTATCCATACATCATTTATGGTAACACTGCAGATCTTCATCTCCTTTCTAACCTGACATACGGTCTTCCCCTGTCGCACCTCTTTCACTGCTCTTTCCAACTCCTCAAGAGGAGTGAAACCCTGTCTGTCTTCCTTTTTTATCTGCTTGGCATGATGGATTTTGGTCTAAAATTAAGAATGGGCATAGTTTTAGTGATCAAATGTAAGAATACAATGTGGAATAACAAGAAAGTACAATAAAAAAATATATGGCAATTGGTAAATAATCATAACTTGCTGGATGTTATTCCATTGGCACAACTTGACCCACATCCTTTGGCACAAATTACCCCAAGCCCACCATTTTGAAAGAAATGCATCCCCCAGATGTTTTGAGCTAGCATCATGCTAACTGCAGACTCATGATGTAGCTTACTTAAAAAAAAAACATGCGTGAACTGTTTTCAACGATTTCTATAATTGTTCAAAAGCAACTAAATAACGGGGGTGGCACTGCTTGCCCCTTGGCGCAAATTACCCCACTGTCCCCTAGAGAACAAATGCGTAGCAACTCAAAAAGAGTGGCCTATTATTTAACCAATTTAAAACAACTGTAACTATAACTGTACTGACATATTTTGTAGGAACCTCAAAGCCCATCACAAAAAAATATAAGATAAAAGAGCATGGCACTTACTGAGCGTCCGACTAGAAATTCGGCTGATGGCAGAAATGTGTAAAGTCTGACTGCTGAAAACTGCATACAATTATCATGCTCACACCCCACTAAGTGCTTTCTTTTCTTTTATTTATAGCTATCAATAATGAGGGGAGAAATAATGTATTTTAATGATTGTAATGTTCCCATCCAACATAGTTTTATCCTATTCATATGACTATAAGATATTAGAGTACAGTAGTTTCACTGTGCATGACCGTAATAGACCACGGAATAAAACGGTTATGTTCCAAACGTTTTGCCAAGTTCTGCGCTTGTGACATGGTCGTTTAAATGGTCATTTAAGTGCTTTAGTAAAGGTTTTAATTTCCACGCCACCAAAGCTTCTTCAGTTCACGGTCGTCACTAAAATTTGGTCCTAAATGCCGAAGCGTTTTGCCAACAGTTCGGTGATTTTGCCAGTACCAATTATCTTATGATGTGATGGTTGGAATACAGACAAACCATTAAAGTAACGTATTTTGTCGATGCATGCTTGGTGAAACTTCTCCCGAGCGGCAGGTCTCCGGAGCTCGTGTGCCTGTTTGACAACATCCAAACAACAACCAGGCACCATTCGAGCGATTTAGCGTCTAAGCTAGCTGGAGCAATAACGTCGAGCGAGTTAGCAATGGCATGCTAATGGCAAATAGCTGACGAACACCACAACCGAACAAAACACGCACGTCGAATTCGACCAACTGCACCGGAGTCCTTCTCCTTTCGACCAGCAATTTAAACTGGAAGCCAGTGAGAAGAGCCGCCGAAATACTATTAATATCATTCCGCCTCAATCACTCCTTCGCAGCACAAAGCAAAGCCCACCCGCAATACTATATCCGGGGACTATATACATTACATTTAAGTGGTATTAGATACGACCTAGAAGTGTTTATTTAAAAAAACACCGGTTTATTTGGACTGAATAAAAATCGATATTTTTTATTCGCTGCATTTGGGCACTTATTACCTGTTTCGTCGTTGCTTTTAACTCTCAGTTTGCGAGGCCGGCCCCGCGGCATAGTTCCAGATCTGTGAGCGGGTGTGCTATGAACAATTTGCTTTTCAAAATGGCGTCTCTGTCATCTGTAGTGCGGGGTTGCTGTGAAGACGTACAGCTGCACGGCGAGGGAGACATCTACTGTTTGACCTCTAGTAATGCTTCCACAGGTGTGCTCCTCTTCTAAACGCCAACTACAAACATAACGAGCGTGCAAGAGACAAAGAGACAAAAATGTAAATAAATGTAACTGAATGTGAGTAGATTACAGACAAGTAATGTTTTCGTGACTGTGCAGAGCGAAACATTAACGTTACAAGACGTTGATGGGCAGTAACTAAAGGATCTGTAAATAAGAAGAATAATAATAAGAAGAATAATAATAATGATAATAATAATAACAATAATAATAATAGACAAATACTAAATTCGATTACAGTGAACAACAACAATGCAATTAAACACGAGACTTTAAAAAGTAATATAATGCCCAACCCTGTACAAAATGCATAAAAAAGCCTTATTAATTGATAATCAATAAGATAATGATAAAATAAATACATGGGTTATTCAAGAATTGGAGGGCATTTTACATCCCACTCATTCAATTTTAAATAATCCACATATAGTATTAAAACATGCAATTTCTGAGTAAATGTACTTGTCCTGAGACCAAATCTTAAAAAAAAAGCTGAGATAAAAGAATGTTTGAAAATACCAAATAAATCTGCAGTCTTCCCTAAAATGCCATTTTCTCTTGTCCCACTCTCCCAATGACCAAATTAAATCTCAAATAAAATAATTCAAATAAAATTTCATTTAGTTGTTGTTTCATTGCTGTCTCTTGTAGCTGTGGGAACATTTGTTTTTATAAATATAATATTTCAAATAATAATTATTATTCTTGGAACGTGTGTCCCACATAATGCATGCAACCCTGTTACCATAACCTTTAGCATGATAGAAGAAGAAGAAAGCAGATATGCACATGATACGCTGGACTTGACTCATCAAACTGTTTTTCAAAAGAATGGGAAGAGCAAAGGTGTACTTTTGAGATATTTGTTATTGTGGTGACCAGAGTTGGGCATTCCGTCCCTATCCACAATCCACCCATCTGTACCGGACGGACGCCCATTTTGTGGACGGTCAGACGGACAACGAGAACTCCTTTAAAAAGTATGGACTAAGCAAGGATGGAGGTAGGTTTTTGGCCGTCCCTCTAATCGTCCCTAACCTGGTCAAGTGGCTGATGTGTTGTGTTGTGTTCTTTTAAAAAGCAAGACTGCCTGCTAGGCCTGCACAACACTGAAATGCTCTTTTTCATGTGCGTTCCCTCCCTGTATTATTGTTCTCAAAGGCATAGTCTGCTCTCTAGTGGACGCCCATTTCACTGACGAGGAAAAAAAAACACTGAAAGCTATGACCTGGAATTTGAAGACATTCGTTCTCCTCCTAAAATAACATTGCCTTATTTTGCAAAAAAATATTTTTATTGCAAAATAACTCAATAAAAACTGAAAACATGCAACAGAACCCAATAGCATTGTGTTATTACGCCCCCTGGCTCGCTCCGGTCCCATCATCATCATCATCATCATCATCATCATCATCATCATCATCATCATCATCTTCATCATCACATTATGACGGTGGTTGCTGACAGCTAAAAGCTATCTTAGTTAAACAGTTGTAAAAATTTCAATCCACTCACGATACTCCCAGCCGGTAAGTGTGCATAGGATTAGCCAGCTAATGATCTTGAAATAATGTCATGCACAGGCACTTTTTTTTTTAGGGGGGCAGGGGCGACGGAATGTAAGGACGGAAGCACTTTAAAAAGGCGAGGACAGACGGGGTCAGAGGACAATAATTTTCATGAATAAGAACGGAGCGATGAGGACGGAAGGGTACACAGTTCGCAGACGGAGGATGGGGTACCGGCAAAAAAGGGTAGTGTGCCCAGCTCTGGTGGTGACTCAGGTTTGAATCTTTCATGACTAATAGCGACTCTAAGCTCACGGCTCACCTGTTTTCTGAAGCTGAGTCATGATTGATCATTACCTGGGTCGTGAGCAACTGTATTATCATTTTCAGTCGACAGAAAGTGGCAAAATGGCTGCCCCCTGAGATGGACAAAAAACAGAGGATTTTACTGCTTAACTCATATTTCACAAGTGCAATATTAATCAGAATGCCGTGCTTAGCCTAGTGGGGCTGCAGAAAACATATTATTATAAAGACAATTATGGGGTTGAATTCTACTTTAAGGAGTGGTCTAATGGCCGCATTTTTCAAGCTCTTGGAAAAGATCCTAAATGTATTAGATGTTTGCTAATAAGTAAACTGGGTTAATACCAAACAGCTAGGCACAGATTTTAGAAATATAGTAGGCAACTCCTCAAGGCAATATGGTTGAAATTGTCTGTTGGACGGTTTTTGTTCTTGACAGGCCTGAAATGTGTCAGTTGTATGTATCTTGAAGGCTGCAGTATTAAACTATGTTGTGGGATTTTATTGACTGTTTAATGCCCTGAACCTTTTCAAATGAATATTGCAAACTTATCACACTTACATACATTTAGTACACTAAAAGAGTATGTGTTCAACAAATCATCAATCATATGAAGTGATTTCAAACCTAACCACCTTCATAAACCGCCTATATTAGCTGCCTACACCCAATGAGCCAGCCTACAGTCTCAGGTCCTCAGGTGAGGGCCTTCTTGTGTTACGAACTCAAGGGTCAACCAAAGCTCACTCCAAAAAAAATAGACAGTTTTTTTTTTGTTTTTGTTTAGGATTTTATGCTTGTTTATTATGCACAATTTTATTTTTTCGTTTTCTATCAAAGCATTTCATAAACACACGTTTAGAGGTGATATATAAATAAAATTATGATAGTGATGTTGATGATGATGATGATGATGATGATGATGATGATGATGATGATGATGATGATGATGATGATGATAATTGACGTTGTTATTACTAAAACATCTGACTACCACTGTGTGTGAGTGTGTGAGGCTATGTACCTCACTAGGCATGATACTATCTTGCTACTATACACAAAAATAGGCTACAATAAAATGCTCTGATATGAGGTAACTTTAAAAGAAATAAAAATAAAAATCAGGGACAACAATTAAGGTCTTGTCGGAGTGTGTGGTCATGGTCAGATAAACAAATTGAAATTATTGTTCCCGTCGATACATTTAATCTTGTGGTTTATTTCCCACAATTGCCAGCAGAGAGAGCCATTGAGTAGGATATAGTTGACCGTGGGATGCGAATTGCCATACTCAAAACGGGTGTTTACAATTGCTCATAGAGTGAGTGGAAGATATATAACTTCAATAAGTCTCGCAATAACTCTCCATACTCACAAACTGCTATTTTTTTTTAATCTGGTATTCACAACAGAGCATTAATGTTTCGTTTCTGTTGACATTTCTATGAATTGAAACATGGCTCTCCATTCATGTAAAATTATACTCATGCAAATATGTGTGTGACAAAATATTCAGAGGAATTGAGAGAAACAAAAACAATAAAAGCTTGAGGATTATTCAATTGCCTTCACATTCAACTGGTTTGTTAGCCAAATACCCAATTTTTTTGCTTATTCAATCCCTTTTCATCTTTTAGTTCTGTTAGGGAATTAAGAACAAATTTGGATTTGATGAGATACTAACCAACTGCTTGGATCTTAAATTATATTGTTTCCTTTTTATAACTAACAAGGGGAAATTCCTGCCTTGGCTTTTGGTGAACAAGTTGGTATATGCAACAGTTTAAAAATATGTGTTCTTGCTTGTCCCCTCAGTGTTATACAGAGGCCTCCAATCTTACCTCTGAAAACAAAAGACATCAGCAATAGCATCATTGTAATTTGGGGGAATGAAATGATTGCCCATGTCATTCTTCCCTCTGTTTCTGTACCCTAAATTAATTAAAAAAAATCTCTTAACCTGTTTTATAGTCTCTTCCCTCGTGACACATTCAAGATAAAGTTAATCAATCAATGCAATTGTCGCAAGTAGGTTTGTGAGAAAGCCTACCTTAACGCTCTGTCGGACAACATACCAAATTCATGGAGTGGAAACACGCTGCATGTCAGAGAGACTCATCCCTGCCAGTGATGTTTACAAGGGCATCAAACAACATGATAACAGCTTTTTAAAAAATTTTTTTACCACAAATGTGGTTACACATAACATAGCAATAAAATGTTTGACAGCATGCTGAGGTACGTGTGTGATGGATTACAATGTAACTGCATTCCATTAATTTGCAATAATTTGTTTAGCTTGTTTACTGTGATATATTTAAAGGAATGGAAATTAGGATATAAGTGACTCCATGAATAACGCCTCTTGTTAATGAGGAGAATGGCCGCGCCCCCTACCGTTCTATCCTTGTTCGATTGGAGTAACTGGAGGAACCGATTACAAACTCATTCATTCATTCATTCATTATCCATACCGCTCATCCTCACAAGGGTCGCGGGCGTGCTGGAGCCTATCCCAGCTGTCTTTGGGCAGTAGGCGGGGGACACCCTGAATTGGTTGCCAGCCAATCGCAGGGCACACAGAGACAAACATCCGCACTCACAATCACACCTAGGGGCAATTTAGACAGTCCAATCAACTTACCATGCATGTTTTTGGAATGTGGGAGGAAACCGGAGTACCCGGAGGAAACCCACGCTGGCACAGGGAGAACATGCAAACTCCACACAGGGAAGCCGGAGCCGGGATCGAACCCACGACCTCTGAACTGTGAGGCGGACGTGCTAACCAGTCGACCACCGTACCGCCCTCCGATTACAAACTCTCCATTGAAAATCATTGTACTTTCATTGCTTATAACGTACAAAAACGGTGATCAATTGGCACCAAAATTTATGTGGACATCCTTACTAATGACCACTTACACATAGCAAAAGGATTAACCTCTCCGTGGCTGATTTATATGAGAATGAGGAAATGTGGAAATGAGCATGAGCTACATAGATTTATGCTGGGACGAGCGCAAACCACTTCTTTGCTTCAAAAAAAAAAAACCACTGCTTCTTTGCTGATCACGGTTAGGACGGGCGAGGCATTTAACACCAGTCGGGATATTTACAGAGACTGAAGTGGGAATGAGGAGACAGGCACATTTATTTGGATGAGGAATGGCCCCAGGTTTTCGACCTACAACAAGGCGTCCAATGGAATGCAACAGCCGAAATGGTGCATTCCAATGCAGCCACACGCTGTGGAATCGGATGCACACGTTCAAGACAACCCCGGTGTTCGATGAGGTCTTACCTCACTCTGACGCCGCTTCACTCTCGCGGCTGCAAGTGGTGTCGGACAACGCACGCGACTGCTTGGGAGGCAACCCCGCGACATGAAGACGCAGGCTCATGATCACCTCCACACGCTGCGCAGACAGTAAGGAGCTAATGTTGTTGTGCTAACGCCTTTTGTTTTAACAGCCTGAGCTAGTTGCTACTATTAGCTGTACCGTTATTCTACTGTTAGCCGGGGAGGGAAGGGGGCTGGGGAAATAAAGATCCATGCTTGACTGATTGGTTGCCGCTGCCGGTCGCCGTCTGCATCCTGAGAGTTGACACGAATTTAGTGTCGCTAAATGTCCGAAATATAACCAGTCGGGTTTCGTATGCTCTTGTCCGCTTCAGCCTATGTAAGTGGAGAAGCGATTGGCACGGTATTTTTGATTTTGTGGAGGTGATCATGATGACATCACGTTTTATGTCAATAAATCCAAACTATTGTACGGAAAACCTTTATACTTTCACAGGTTGAAGTGGACAAGATTAACAATGTGCATTTGCATTTTGGAGGCGATCGGTCGCCGTTTTAGACAACAAAACTGACAAAGCGAGCAATATTACCACGCTTGGCTCCCTCCCGTGACGTAGACCGCTGAGACCGAAAAAATAACAAGCCCAGCCACAAAAAGGGGCGGGGCAATTTGTTGTAAATCTAATCACAAAAAAAGCCCTTAAATCACTACAGAGTCTTTTCAGGGGGGCATTTTAGTACTGATGTCATTTTTACATGCAAACCTATTATATAAGTGCCAATGTTCAGCTCATCCAAGTGTCCCTTTAAGAGCCAAACAGACGGCCATACTCTTCTCAAACAAAGAAAAAATGAATCCATAAAATTCTCCATATAATCAGTACTAGACCAGTCTGTGAATACTCAATGACAAAAAAATAGGTGACATTTTATTATGACCTTTGGAGTGACCTTGTTCGCCAAGATTTCACATTCTGCCAATGTTTCTTCTCCCAGGTGTGGCATGATTTCCCACTGCGTTGTCAGAGTCCACTTTCCAGCTGAACAAAACCAGTCATTCTTCGGCATCATGAAAACAGCATGTGACAGGCACGGTCACCACGGGCAGCTCCCCCTGTGACGGTCCCCACAGGGGAGGAGCATTGAGGTAAAGTCTTGCATTGCAATATTCTGCTGCCGACATATGTAAACACTCAGAATGACTATAAGCCATTGTTAACAAAAAATCAATTACATTTATTAAAGATTAGATAAGTCGAGAAAGTACACAAACTACAACGGAATTGATAATACAGTATTCAGGTGAGTTGGTAGGTAAGGTAGGTGTGCGGTTGGATGGATTGATGGATAGATAATAGATACCATGGGACTCCCACCAGGTGTTACTGGGGGCAGAAAGAAGAGATAGTAAAGCCCGTATCCCATTGAGCGGTGAAGGTTTGCGAGTATAGCGGATGTTGTTTTTTCGTTCAAGTTTGCAAAGGGTCACAAAGACATTTGAGAGATGTTCGCCAACAGTTTTAATTAATGGTTGCAAACAGTTTTTCTTGTCACAAGGAAATTTTGAACATGTTCAAAATTGCGCCAGCTTTTCTTGATGAGAAAAACAGTCTGAGATCATTAAAACTGTTGGCGAACGTCTGGTGAACGTTTTTGCGACCTTGAATGAACCCTGACAAAAAAATCAATATCCACTACCCTCACAAACATTTGCAAACCTTTGCCGTTCAGTGGGATGGCCTTAAGCATTACACAAACAAAACTTTACAGTGAAAGCACACTCATGCAAATTAAAGGTGAGCCACCTTAACATAAAGCCCAATGCAGCTAGCTGTGGGCTTGAAAGATGAAATAGCAATGCTGGAGTGTTCTATAATCAATAATGCATAGCTGTCAATCTTCAGTAAAGAGAAAGTCCATCCAAACACCAGAGGCATCACTTCATGCTCCCGAAGGTCAATGCATGAGCATCCATACTGTACTGCACTATACACATAGAACTGAGAAAAGGTGCACATTTGACACATGTGAAGGATAGTGTACATTTACAATAATTAAAGGAAGCATCTAATGACAGATATAATGTAATTTCTACAATAATAGGTCACTACTGATTGTTGAAAATGCTATATAAGGCTCGATATAAACACTTATCGTTACTCTTCGTTTTATAACACAACACGAAACACCTGAACTTCTGATCATTTTGACATTTCGGCATTCAATTATTCTAACCACAGCCCAGCCTGTGCTCTTTTAAGACACCCTGAAAAAAAACATACACTACATACACACTTGCACAGAATGTGTACCCTTACTACATACATTAATACATTGCATATTCATCTATGAGTGCCTGAATGCAAATATAAATAAATGCATCAGATACCCCACTCACTCATTTTTAATGACACAGATGCAGGAAAGACAACAGTTTATTGTGTTGTATTTGTACAATTGCAGGCATATGGATGTGCAGTATATACCTGCATGTGTAGCCTGAAAAGCCAGACCGCTTCTGCACTAAGTATGATGCACAAGGATACATCCATGTCCCCATGACAGCTACGATCAATTAGACACCGTCACACCGTTAAAGGCTAGTCCCAGAACTGCCACCGTGACTTGATAATGTATTTTTCTCTTCTGTATGGTATCTTTTTTCCTCACCCAAATCTAATTACAGGTAGAAATGTGCAGCTTGAGATGAAAAGCTAGGAGACGCTTTGATGGATGGTGGGCAGCGACTCAAAAACAGAGCAAACAGGTAATTAACATGACAATGGGGATGAGGCCAGAGTCTCAAACAAAGACACAAGTGTGTTTGGACAGCAGAAGCGGAGCTTGTGCAGATGAGTTCTATGTGTGTGGTTGGAGGGCAAAAATACTACAGAAGTAAAGAAGTAGTAGGCTTTGGAAGGAAGAAAATACAGAATTGAGGAAGATGATAACGAAAGCTAAGATCAATTTTCTAGTGTAATTGTTCTGAAGGTTTGCATATTTGTGAAAATACCTTTTAAGTTCTGCTGTATTGTTTTGTATTGTTATCCTGAGTTGAATTCTTTCTTTGAGTACTGTTTGCCTTTAACATTGGTGTGGCGCATGTATTGGACAATACGCTGATTTCATTGGTCACAGGATACCTCGCGCGATACAATTGATGACGTCAGAGCTTACGCGCCTGGACAGAGAGAAAAAGTGTGCGAGCCGCCAAACGAAGGCAGTTAGCGTAAGCTGTTTCCCATATCGAAAAGGAGCACCAGTGGAGCAAATTGAAAACGTTCACTTACGTCGTCCGTCAAACGAAGTGTCGTCTCGAACCGGGAGGTTCCAGTTAGGTGGACTGTGCTGCCCGTGTGTCGAATATCGAGTTAGCTAGCATCCAGGCTAGTTAGCGTCCGTCAGCTAAGCGTAGCCATCCTCCCTCGCGGCAAAGCCCCAAGCTGTTTGTGGAGCCAGCCTGATATGAAATTTTAATTTTGCAAAGTCTGCACTCTACCGTACAATTAACTTTAAAATGTGTGGAATTAGACTGTTTTTTTCTTCACCTTAGCTGTGTGTAGTCTCTACAGTGCCATGAAAAAGTATTCTAAAATATTTATTGTTTTGTTTCCCCACTTTAATGTTTAAAGGGACACTTGATTGGGCTGAACATCAACACTTGTATAATAGGTCTGTATGAAAAAAATATGTTATCACTGTAATTCACCCCCCTAAAAGAATCTCTAGTGATTTATGGGCTTTTTTGTGATGACTAAAGCCGCAAATTGGTTCGCCCACTTTTGGGGTGTGGTTTTCTTTCTTTCTCCAACTCAGGCTGTCTACGTCATCGCAGGGAGGCAAGCATTGTTATCCGTGTTGTTCCTTGTTTTGGTTTGTCACATTCTGTTGTCACCTAGGTTCTGAAAGTGATTAATTGCCACTAAAATTCATTTGCACATTCCTACTCTTGTCCATTTCAAACCGTGAAAATATAAAAGCTGGCGGCACAATGTTTAGTTTTTATTAACATCAAATGTGAGCTCCTATGAGTAAAAAACACTATCACCTCCACAAAAGACTCGACTCAGATAGCAAAATAGGGGTGAATCAATGTTAAAATATGGTTCGGCTTAAGTAATGAATCAACGTTGAGACCTAAAGTATAACTTATACAGAAAGTGCAAGGTTGATAAAATGTTGAGTCAATATTTGCTTTTCAACCATAAATCACACAACATTAACGTTGGTTCAGCCATCATCTAAGTGCACATTTTAGTTGTTTTTTAATTTAATCAATGTTATGGAAACAATATTGATTCAACCATCATCTCAACTGGTAGTGGCTGAGTATCTTTAAGCCACTGAGGGTGACTAGACATGGTGTCAAGGTTCTGGCCATGTAGAAGGCACAATTGCAGGGAATGGAGGCAACTTGGGAAATGCAATGGTGAGTGTATTGAGTCAAAGATAGTTGGATGTTCAGTTGAGCAAGGTTGAGTTGTCCAGGTGAATCCAGGGGTTGTCTGGTAGCAGGCGGAGTTCACAGTGCAGGGTTGGTAGGCAGGGTGCAAGGTAATCTGAAAATTCATAAACAAAGCAGGGTCAAAAGTCTTACTTGAGAATGCTCATGATAGTGACTATATATGCACAAACTAACTCGAGAGTGTTGATCTGGCAACGAAGCGGTGTTTGGGACCATCTTAATATATATGCCACTGATGATGATTGCTCGCACCTGGTGCTTGCACCAATCGTCTCTCCAAACCTGCACAAAGACAACCACACACACGTCTATCCGTCCATCCATCATCGATACCGCTTATCCTCACAAGGGTCGCGGGGCGTGCTGGAGCCTATCCCAGCTGACTTCGGGCAGTAGGCGGGGGACACCCTGAATTGGTTGCCAGCCAATCGCAGGGCACACAGAGACAAACATCCACACTCACAATCACACCAAGGGGCAATTTAGAGAGTCCAATCAACTTACCATGCATGTGTTTGGAACGTGGGAGGAAATCGGAGTACCCGGAAATCGGAGTACCCGGAGAAAACCCACGCAGGCACAGGGAGAACATGCAAATTCCACACAGGGAGGCGGGAGCCGGGATCGAACCCACGACATCTGAACTGTGAGGCGGACGTGCTAACCAGTCGATCACCGTGCCGCCCCATCACACCCACATACAGATGGAAAAAGGGGTGGTCGTCAAGGAGCAAAATCAGGGGACCAAACACATGGACTATTTGACGCGCTTGATCGCATTGGTGAAATAAGTCCTCCTACGATCCATTGTAGCGTCCAACTTAAACTATGCCACGGCAGGCTAACACGAGGGGAGTTGAAACACTGATGACGCGCATGCCAGCTGTTTAGTGTTTAATCAGTTGAATCCACAGCATAGGAAAAGATGACAGGCACTTACTTAATTTGTCATGCAAGGTAGCTATTGTGGACAAAACTACTCTTTCCGCAACATGAAGAAGTACAGTGACGTTTTTTACGATTGGGTTTCACAGCTTCATAGTCAGCAAAAAGTTTCTTCCCCACGCTCACAAGATCAAAGCCAAACACTAACTAGTAGTGATGGGACGAGCAACACTGGTGCTCAGCACTGTGCCGGGATCTCAATTATGAAACCCCGTATTAGTGCGTGTATCGCTTTAACAATAAATCAAGACCAAAACAGTGTGTCGTTTGGCTGTGCCATCTCAAATTGTGTTGATAAGGAAACAAACTGCATCGACATGTTGTGGGTTTGTTGGATGGAGATTGAACACTTTGGTTAACAAAATCCCATACATAAGTTACACGTTATCTCTACATTTTCCATCCATCCATTATCTGTACCGCTTCTCCTCACAAGGGTCGCGGGGCGTGCTGGAGCCTATCCCAGCTGTCTTTGGGCAGTAGGCGGGGGACACCCTGAACTGGTTGCCAGCCAATCGCAGAGACAAACAACCGCACTCACAATCACACCTAGGGGCAATTTAGAGTATCCAATCAACTTACCATGCATGTTTTTGGAATGTGGGAGGAAACCGGAGTGCCCGGAGAAAACCCACGCAGGCACGGGGAGAACATGCAAACTCCACACAGGGAGGCCGGAGCCGGGATCGAACCCACGACCTCTGAACTGTGAGGCGGACGTGCTAACCAGTCGACCACCGTGCCGCCCTCTCTACATTTTATTAGATAAATTTGTTATATATTGCTCATGCTCATTTGAGCCTTTCCACAAACAAGTACGGCCCACACAAAACATGTGGCCACATTTTAGTTAATTTGGGATATTTAACTTGAGAAGAACAAATGTATTTTCCAGGTTGATTTGAAATATTTGTGTGTACTAGGGCTGCTCAATTAAGCGATTTTGAACCGTAACCGAATATTTTGGATAAAACGAAGTTAAAAACGTTCAAATCGGCACGTTCGATTTGGTTATTTTTGGTGTATCTAAGCCACCGTAGTTTCCTCTGCATTTCCGCTTCCTCCCACGAGCGCACAGTCCGAAACAACGACAACATGAATGGCTACCGGCGATTCTGCTATTTGCTCAGGCAAGTGAGCGTTTAGTTAATAAATCGGGCAAAAATAGATCAGTAGTGTAGTGTGTGCCCCGCATGTACAATACAACCCGTGAGCAAGTAACTCAACGTCTGAAAGTCATCCCTTTTATTTCTCCTCTACAATGGACCTCTGGTCCAGCTGGATTATGCATCCGTACTTAAGCTTGACAGTGCATTGTATTATTGAGTGACAGTTTTGCACTAATCATTAATTTATGTTGAAGACCAGGGAGAAAGGTGAAAGGCTAGTCACTAGCTGGTTGGCAAAATGACTTGCTGACAGACTGTTTGGTTTACAGACTTGACTGTCTACCTTCTCTCATATTGATGATTTCGTTTCAGATGGTATATGAACTTTCTTCTTTCATTATTGGTTTAATTAAGAACAGATCTGAAATCTATTGTGTAAGTAAAATGCTGTTAATCCCATTGGATTGTTCTGTGTGTATTAAGTTAAATTGACTGGCATTTTGAGTTCAAAGAAAGAAAAATTAAGTTTAAATGAAAGACATTCAAAATACTTCATTTTTCATTATTTTTTATTTTACAAAGAAATCGTAATCATAAAATCGGGTTTGCGAGAAAATAATCTGGATTTTATTATTAGGCAAAATCGAACAGCCCTAGTGTGTACATATTTAGGCAGCAGGGGGCAGTATAGGAACAGCGTAGTACCAGTGGTGCAATTGTTTTCGCTACAGGCTGCCGTAAAGTAGTTTTGTGTTGGAGCTGCTGTGAGCTCGCCATTCTGGCAAGATCCGTTGAACAAGCAGGAACCGATCTCCTTGCTTATCATTTCTCCTGCAGTTACAGGACTATTATCTGTTGACACGTCTGCCAAACCGGGGCCTGTTACAGATTTTTGGGGGCTCGTCCAGGATCGGTATCGCTTGAGAAAGAACTGTATGCTGATCCAGTGATTCTTGGACCTGAGGACTCAACCTTGACAGCTGTGTTGTTGGAGTGGAGAGGTTTCCAGTGAGCTCAAGAGGAGAAGAGACCAGATTAAAGGGGAATGTCTAAACCTACGAGAGCAGGACTGTCTGCCCACGCCGACCACAGCACACAGGATGTCTGACAACGAGAGGAAGGGACTAAACTGGTCCATAAGGAAGACACTTTATTCGTTAAGAGCTGAGGAAGCCTATGGGATCGCCATCAAACTCGAGCTCATGGAAGGACTGGACTCAAGCAAGCTGAGCAGAGACGATGAGGAGGCTTGTGTTGAGTATATTTCTGATTATATGTACAGTTTAACACAAGCAGGATAGGAGGATGATGGTATGTCAGCGTTCTTGTGCCTACAAGATATTGTTGATATGACCATTGAAAACCGTGTTCAGGGTGCATTGTGTCCACAAAATGATCCAGAGACCGAACCCGATAGTTTGGTTAAGTCACCACATATGTCAGGAGCTACTGCTAATGTGTGCCCAAGAGATGAGTCGTTAGATACTGCTATTGAGACTGCGGTTCATGATGCTGAAATACGTCAACTTCACAGGGGTTTAGAAGAGGTGCAGAACAAACTTAGACAGAGCGCTACTACATCTAGTTCTGGCAGGTCACAGCCTAACCAGAGCCACCCTGGTAGGCCTCACCCAACTCTTACTATCACAAGTCCACCACCAGTTTCCCCCTCACCTCTCACGTCTACAGCAGCTCGGCCTGCTCCCTCACAAGATGGGATGATTTCCCTCAGAGATCTATCTTTACTACAGAGAAAAGATACATGGAGGGCAAATAACGGATACCTCATCTGACATTAGCTATAACAGTTTGTGTAAACAGATTGAGGAGGGACACAGAGAACAGCACACTGATTAAGAGATCATTAAGGGGGTACTTCGGGTAACAAAAAGTGGAAACATTAAAGACATGTTGAACAATAAGGAAGATCTCACTCTTTTACAGCTGAAAAGGTTCCTGCAATCCCACTTTGGCGAGAAGGGCAGCACTGAGCTCTTCCAAGAATTGATGTGTGCTAGACAGTTGGTAAATGAAGCTCCACAGCAATTCCTATATCAAATGATAGAGTTGAAACAAAAAATAATGTTTACCTCAAAACAGCCAAATACACTTATCAAGTATGACGCAGCCACACTCCAGGGTGTGTTCTTGAATGCAGTTTATCAGGGCATGGGTGAGAGACATGAAGCTATAAGGCGAGAGATAAAACCATTACTTGCTGACCCGACTGTCTCTGATGAAGCTCTCCTAAGACAAGTGCTCAAGACCACAATGGAGGGAAGTGAGAGGAAACGGAGACTTGGACGCAGTTTCAATCGCAAGGTGACCCAAGCTCACAGCACGACTGCTGTACCAGCAGAAGCACTCAGCACTGTGGAAGAGACCAAAACTAAAAGTAAGGATAATGTTATACAAAAATTGAGTGTCTGAGTTGAGGCCTTGACGCAGGCCATGGAAACGCTGAAAAAAATGGTTATACCAGCCGAAGCATCAAAGGGGCCCGGTCAAACAACCTACCGAGACAACTCAAACAAAACCAGACCAGTGAGGAAGACATCTAGACAGTATGGATGCCCACAGTGTGTTACCCACGCCAACCAGATTGTCACCACTGCTTTTCTTGCGGGCAGGAAGTTCATCGTGCCATAGGTTGTTTGAAAAGACAGAAGCAGTCGGGAAACGGACACCGGTCAGAGGAACGGGACAACCACTGACCGACTCAACAGATAAGACAGATATAAAAAACAGTATAAAAAACACACCAAACCCCTGAAAAGTTGGCCCCACTAATTGGGCGAAAGTCCCTGTTGAAATGTACTATGAAAGCCAACACCTGAAAAGCAAGAGGCCATTGTCAGGGTCGGTAAGAGGGGAATCACTATTCATCCCGGCCAGGTAGCTTATATTAAATGTCGGGTACCAGAATATATCAGTGATTCAAATTCGCTTGTACTGTTTGAACTTGGTCGAGAAACTATACCACTAACACAACTGAGCGTAGGAGCAGGGTTGATAGCAATTCATCAGACAGACAGACCCTTTGTGAAGGTGCCAGTATCCAATCATACTAGAGATGCTGTGGCTCTGCCCAGCTCTACAGTTCTAGGCACTATTGAAAGCGTTGACAAGGTGATCGAGACAGACAGCCTAAGCAATAAAGACAAGCAAGCCCCTGCCGAGACTGTTGACACTTTATCGTCACCAACCTCCAACAGTAGCCAATCGTCTGCCACTTTATGGCATCCAACTGTGGATGTCAGTCACCTGAGTGATGAGCAGCAGAGGGAGATGAGGCACATGTTGTATGAGGAGTCGGGGGCCTTTGCTCAGAATGAAGATGACATAGGATGTATTCCGACCTTACAAATGACCATTAACCTTAAACATTCCAGGCACACTTATGCTGCCGTGCCAAAACCCCTTTACAAGGAGGTAAAAGAATACATTCAACACCTAATTGCAAAAGGGTGAATAGTCAAATCAAAATCTCCATATGCAGCACCTGTAGTCTGTGTCCGGAAAAAGGATGGGTCCCTGAGACTATGCATAGATTACAGACTTTTGAACCAGAAGACGGTGCCAGATCGCCACCCGTTACCTCGCATCCAGGACCTCTTAGACACCCTGAAAGGCCATAGTTGGTTTAGTATCCTGGATCAAGGCAAGACCTATCACCAGGGCTACATTGCTGAACGGTCCAGGCATATGACAGCTTTTATCACTCCTTGGGGCCTGAATGAGTGGGTAAGGATACCTTTTGGGCTCTCCAATGCCCTGACTGCTTTTCAGCGCAGCATGGAGGAGATGTTTGACTCCCTGCGGGACAGCTGCTGCATACCTTACCTGGATGATATACTCTGTTATTCCGAATCCTTCACTACCCATGTTGATGGGGTACGTCGTGTTCTGAGAGCCTTGCAGTCCCATGGTGTCAGGCTTTGACCAGCAAAATGCAAACTGTTCCGGCAGGAAGTCAGGTATGTAGGGAGGTTGGTCTCGGCAGATGGTGTAAGAATTGACCCAAGAGATATCGATGCCATCGTGTCCCTGAAAAAAACAAAGCCCAGCACAGTAGGAGGGGTACATCGATCACTGGGGTTCTTAAGTTACTACAGAGCCTATATTCAGAATTTCTCCAGCTTTACAAAACCCCTTTATGAACTGTTGAAAATAAAGACAAACACAACTGTGGCACAAGTCAAACCTAAAAGTGTGAAAAAAAGCCCAGTCAAATACACCAGTCCAGTGGATGGATGAACATCAAAGGATACTTGACAATCTTATTGACCAGAGCTGGGCACTTGACCCTTTTTTACCGGTCCGGCCATGACCCTCCATCCTTGACTAGGGTACCCTTCCGGCCGCCACCCCCCGCCCTTATTCATAAAAATTATGACCCCCCGTCCCGTTTCGCCCCCAGGCCCAAGAAAAAAAAAAAAAGTGTCCGTGATTGACACCGCCACGGGAGAGATGCTAACGGCAGAGGCTTTTTAAGGATCATTAGCTGGCTAATTTACGGAGCTGGGCACTTGACCCTTTATTGCCCGTCCGCCCGCGACCCTCCGCCCTTGATCTGGGTACCCTTACGGCCGTGACCCCCCGGTCATATTCATAAACATTGTCGGCCCCCGCACCGTCCCCCGCCCTCCAAAAAAACAACCAAAAAAAAAAACGTGCACGATGCCTCCGCGGTAGAGATGCTAACGGAAGAGGTTTATTTAAAGACAATTAGCTGGCTAACTTACTATTCAAACCCTCTTTAGACACGCTTCAAACGCGCCACTTACTCACGTACTTATCCAGCTGCGTGTACTTACTTCCATTGCCAGCCCTGGGGTTGGTTTTGTCGTATTGTATAATTATTTGGGTCCAACAGACGACAAGTCAGCAAGCATTCAACAAGTTACTTATTTTCCACACTTCCCCTCCTTCACAGTTCCCGGCCTTCAAAATAAAAGCATTTCAGCAAACCACTACACAGCAGTTTTGCCACGGCGTATTTCTGGAAGTAGGAAAGTGTATGTGCCATACTTGAGTGCTGCGCGCAGCTTGAATATACTCCCGGACACAAGTTGTTTTGAAAGAAGCCTAAGAAGAAGCCTTTCATCGAGTAGGCTGAGATGAAATTTGGCCGCCTCGCAAGCATGTCACACGCATGAGGGCCGATTAGTGGGCCGGACTAAAATCCACTTCCGGCCATGCTTAGTCCAACCATTTTTAAAAATTTGTCACCAACCACCCCTCCGCCCCTAAAATGGGCACCCGGCCGAGCCGGAGGGACCGACCGGTCCAGGCCAGGGACGGACTGCTCAGCTCTGTTATTGACACACTTTCTCACCCACCTGTGTTGGCTTATCCGGACTTTGAACTACCCTTTGTGCTCCATACTGATGCCTCTGAAAATGGACTTGGCGATGTATTGTATCATCGACAGAATGGAAACTTAAGGGTAATTGCTTATGGATCAAGAACTCTGTCCCCCGCTGAGAAAAATTCCAACTTGCACTTGGGGAAACTTGAGTTCCTTGCTCTGAAGTGGGCAATATGTGAAAAATTTCGGGATTATGTTTTATGCACCACATTTCATTGTCTATACAGATAATAATCCCCTCACATATATAATGGGCATGGCCAAATTGAATGCAGTGGGCCATAGGTGGGAAGGCGAGCTGGCAGAATACCGATTTGAAGTAAAGTACGGGCCAGGAAAAGTGAATGTCGATGCAGACACCCTTTCTCACCTCCCGCTTGACATGGACTTCAGAGAATGCACTGAGGAACTCACAAGAGAAACCATCCAGGCTACATGGGAAGGCTGTGAGAGTGCAAGGAAACAAGATGTTGCTGCACTAAATCTGACATCAGGTTCAGAAATGCATATGGATGTGTCACCAATCACAATTAGTCACAGTGAATTAGTTAAGTCTCAAAAGGCTGATCCTGCTATCGTTGAGTTGGTCCGATTGAAGGAAGCAAAGATGGTACTAACTGACCAGGACAGGAAGGGAGCCAGTGGTGCAGTAAAAAGGCTGATGCATGAGTGGGGAAAGCTTCACATGAAAGATCAATTATTGTACCGGATCACTGGTCAGCGA
Organism: Filicampus tigris; assembly: GCF_054856515.1. Classification (NCBI taxonomy): domain Eukaryota; kingdom Metazoa; phylum Chordata; class Actinopteri; order Syngnathiformes; family Syngnathidae; genus Filicampus; species Filicampus tigris. The sequence continues at coordinate 23,871,599 of NC_141224.1, read as the reverse complement.
CAACAGCTTCTCTTACCGTCACAATATCACTCTATCGTGCTAAAACATCTCCACGATGACATGGGCCATGTTGAAGCCGAGAGGGTCATCCACCTCGCATGAGACTGCTTCTATTGGCCATTCATGAAGAAGGACATACAGCTGTACGTGACCAGGAAGTACCATTGCCTTAAACAGAAGAAACCTGTAACACACTTCAGAGCGCCAATGGGCAGCATTACGACTTCTGCGCCCCTAGAACTAGAGTCGATAGGCTATATGCATTTGGAACCCAGCAAAGGTGGCTATGAATATATTTTAGTTGTTGTAGACCACTTCACCAGGTTCGCACATGTTTATGCAACAAAAACCAGTCTGGTAGAACAGCGGCAGAAAATATATTCTAGGACTTTATACCACGGTTTGGCTACCCAGCCAGGTTGCATCGCGACCAAGGCCGTGAATTTGAAAATGACCTGTTCAAGACCTTGAGACGTCTGGCTGGAGTTGCTCATTCAAGGACAACCCCATATCACCCACAGAGCAACCCAGCGGAGAGGTTCAACATAACACTGCTGCAAATGTTGAGAACATTGGAGGAAAAAGACAAAAGTAACTGGAGACAGCATTTACCTTGTTGTGCATATAACTGCACCAGACACGAGGCAACGGGCTTTTCACCCCATTACCTCCTGTTTGGCCGGCATCCAAGTCTTCCAATAGACTTGATATTTGGCTTGTCAAACACAGACCAGACTGACACACAACAGACATACGCGAAGAAGTGGGCTCTGAGAATTAAAGAGGCCTATAAAATTGCATCAAAGAACAGTCAAAAAATCCAGCGCAAGAGGCAAACGGTATTATGACTGCCACGTCAGGGGAGTTATGCTCCATCCAGGTGATAGAGTCCTTGTTCGCAATATGAGTGCGAGGGGGGGACCAGGGAAGTTGAGGTCCTATTGGGAGCAACCTGTCTATGTTGTGAAAGAACGAGTGGGGGACAGCCCGATTTACAAAGTGTGTCCTGAGGCAGGGAGTGATAAGATACATATGCTTCATCGCAACCTCCTTCACCTTGTTAACGACTTACCTGTAGACTTACCTGATGAACTGAAGGGTCCATCGCAATTAAGAAGAAAACAAGGTGACAACCACGAGCGACATGAACAGAAAGGTCACACATCACAGAGCAGTGACTCAGAGGCTTCTGATGATGAAATACCCAGGCTACATTACTGGTTGAGAACACCAACACATACTGGACTTCAATCACAGGCTATGGAACCTACCCACGAGTATCAGAGAACACGGAGGATTTCCAAATATTGCCAGAACCACAAAGGTCTGAATTGCTATTGAGACATTCCCCATCGGAGGAGGATCAAATCATCTCAGCTGAGGGAGAAATTGCGGAAGGACATTCTGATGGCCAGGGTGAAGAAGATGTTAAACAACATGGTGGATATGAGGCTGAACAATTCATCTCTGACTCCGTGACACCACAAGAGGAACCAGTCAGGAGATCGACTCGGGACAGGAGACCCCCTCATATGCTAACCTAAGATTCACTTGGACAGCCACCCTATCAACCACAGGGGCTGATGGGTCCAGCAGGACTTTATTCAGTTCAAGCCATGCCAGCACAGTCCCCTCCCATGCCCTATTACAACCCTTATCAGATACTGCCTTTTTACTATAATAGTGCCTTATAGGAATTGATATGAGAAAGTCTAGGACAAATATTTACACACATCTGTGGGGAGGTTACAGTGTTTGAGAACCAGCTTTTGTGGGAATGGAAAGAAAAGGTTTTCTAGTTGAGGTCAAATATAATTTATGAATGTCGGGAGCCATTTTCACTTTGTCAGGGAGTGTGTGACCCACACAAAATATGTGGTCACATTTTAGTTAATTTGGGATATTTAATTTGAGAAGAACAAATGTATTTTCCAGGTTGATTTAAAATATTTATGTGTACATATTTAGGCAGCAGGGGGCGGTATAGGAACAGCTCGCTATTCTGGCAAGATACGTTGAACAAGCAGCAACCGATCTCCTTGCTTATCATTTCTCCTGCATTTACCGGACTATTATCTGTTGACACATCTGCCAAACCGGGGCCTGTTACATAAGCAGATTTTGAACTCTTCTCATCAACAACTTCACTCAGCAAACAAATGGAGCAAATACAATTTACAAGGATCACATTTTAAGTACAAAACTAGTAATTGAATAAAGATTTTATATGATTTCACGAGCTAATGTTGGTTCAGCATGCAAGTTTACTAGCCTTTTTTACATAATGTGACCTGCAATGATTTTTTATGTACAGCAGAGGTCAGTGTTGACTGACCAACACAGTATCAATACAGTGTCAACACAGTTCGTGTACTGTGTCAATACACTCCATGAGGTATCATCAACCCATCACTACTAACTACCCACAGTTGAGCGCACCTACTAATGAGAAAGACCACTCCCCCCGGTGACACCGCCAGTCATGTGAAAGTGGAGAATGCGCGCTCTTGGCTCGTGCACGACACACAAGCACACAGCCCAAAAAGGAAGAAACCACTCACAAACACTATATGGCTCATACACACGTGTTCATCTTGGTGATCTTAACAGCATACTAAAAGATGGTCTTTGTGTGGATGGACCATTTTTGAGTTAGAACCCTGCATGGAAATGGCTAATGAATGAAAATATTTGCATGCAAGAGGACCAACACCAGAGTGTTCAGGGCAAAACAAATTTGACAAAATAGCGCTCCAACTATTTCGGTGCAAACAAAGTAAATTTCCCATAAAGTCTCAACTAAACATCTAGTGTCGCTGAATTGTAGTCGTCATCTGGCACAGTCAAACCAGTCGTGCACAGTCAGTCAACAGTTCATGTCCTCAGTTACCAAACATTTAGTGTTGTTAAAAGGAAAAGTAATGTAACACCGTGGTCAACATGCCCCTGTCCTAGATTTATTGGAATGTGCTGCAGGCATCAAATTCTAAATGAATGACTACAAGTTACAACCGTCAATTGGGTCAGGTACATATTTGTTTTTTCATCGTCATTTTTTTTTTGTTACAAGCAAAACCTATAGACTGGATTGAGCACCATAGTTGATTAGCTCGACCTATTATCACACATAAAGCTTTCTCCCAGAAATTAAAGCAGAAGCAAACTGGCCCAAATTCCTCTTGGATTTCAGCAACCATATCCAACAAGATGTGCAGGCGATTCCACCTCATCCGACTGCACTCTTTGTGGAAGTTAAACGCGATGTACCTGGAAAAAAAAGCAAACTTTGTTGAGCAAAAAAGACTGTGCCATATGTAAAGAACGACGTGCATAATGTGTGACTGCATAATGGCTGTACCTGATGGTGCCGTTTCCTAAGCCGACCACCATCTTTTCAAAAGTCTTCTCCAGTGGATTTTCTGAGCCTTTCTGGTTGATCTGAATAAAGAGGGTTAAAAATAAGTATCCTTATTGAAAGTGTCAAAAAACATAAATTACATCATTGTTTGTCCGTGACTTTGCATCCGAGTGGAACCCCAAAGCTGATGCTGCCTTAAAAAATCTCAAACAACGGTTCACCTCTGCCCTGGTCCTCATCTATCCTGATCTTTTTCTCCAGTTCATCGTCAAAGTGAATGCTTCTAACTTCCAGGTTGGGGCCGTGCTCTACCAGAGAAGTTCCAGATATCAAAAGATTATTCCTTCTTTTCACACAAATTTTCCCCTGTGGAGAGAAACTGTGATGCGGTAACCGTGAATTGTTGGCTGTGGTGGCTGCTCTTCAGGAGTGTAGAAATTGGCTGGAGGGAGCTAAGATTCCATTTCTGTTACTAACAGATCACAAAAACCGCAATCAGCCAAGCAATTTCTGGCAGGCTCGTTGGGCCTTGTTCCTAGGGCGCTTCAACTTCTCTCTATCCTATCGTGCGGGCTCCCTAATGTTAAACCCGATGCTCTCTCTTGTATGCACGATCCATCTACAGACAGGCAAGATCCCGAGCCCATTCTCCCCTCTTAATACTTCATCGGTGCGGCTGTGTGGGTTACATTGAGTGGGCAGTTGTGGAGGCGCAACGACAGCAACCAGACCCTGGCCCGGGCCCTAGGGATTGGATTTTGGTCCCAGGTTCCAGCCGCTCTCAAATCCTGGAATGGTGACACTCCTCCAAGTTAGTTTGTCATCCTGGGGTGAATCGAACTCTCCAGTTCCTGCGGCAACGCTTCTGGTGGCCCCGAATGGTCCAAGATGTCAGGGAGTTTGTCACCGCTTGCGTCGTCTGCTCTTGAGGGAAGTATTTGATTCCTTGATGTTGCTAGTCTCTTTGTTCTTTATTTGGTCACAAAGGGTGTTTTCTGTATGTAAGCTTGAGCTACTCACTTACACATCAAAACGTTTTGCCTTCCATGCCCTGCTCTGTTTTACTCTGAATTTTTGCATATAAAGATTTGTATTTAGCCATTTTTGTCTCCTGTCGGCTTTTGAGTCCAATTCCTGCTCAACACGTGACAATCAGTCTTCAAAATGTAACCAAGATTGTTTTTTATCACCTTAAGAATATCGCCAGAGTCCGCCCGTTTCTCTCTCAGGCTAACACGGAAGTGCTGATGCATGCTTTTATTTCCTGTCGTTTAGATTACTGTAATGCCCTGCTCTCTGGCCTCCCGAAAAAGAGCATTTCACCACTGCAACTACTGCAGAATTCAGCCGCTCGGGTGCTGACGAGAACCAGAGGGCGGGAGCACATTACGCCAGTTTTGAAATTGCTGCATTGGCTCCCTGTGTGTTTCAGGATCGATTTTAAAGTACTTTTATTAGTTTATAAATGTGTTAATGGTCTTGGGCCATCTTATTTATCTGATTTGCTTTTATCATACCAGTCCTCGCGGATCCTGAGGTCCTCTGGCGCCGGCCTTTTATTTATTCCAAGGGTGAGGACCAAAATGCATGGCGAGGCTGCATTCAGCCGTTTTGGTCCTCACCTTTGGAATAGCCTGCCAGAGGACGTCAGGTCTGCAGAGACTATTGATATTTTTAAGAGGAAGCTCAAGACACACCTTTTTAGTTTGGCTTTCAACAACTTTTAAATAATTTATCTTTTCTTTTGATTGAAGATAATTCTATGTTTTGCTTTGATTGTTTTAAAGCACTTTGAGTTGCATTTTTATGTATGAAAAGTGCTATATAAATAAAATGTGATTGATTGATTGATTGATTGATTGATTCAACCGTAACCAAAAATCAAGCTTCTTAACCCAAATTCAACATTGATTTAACATCTTTTGCTATCTGGGAATGCCATAAGAAAAAAATGCTCGAGTTCCGTTGCTGCTGCTGCTGAGAGTGGCCCAACCAATTATTACGTATAGGAGGATAATTTTAAAGAAATAAAGAAACCCTGCCCTACGACTGGCTGGCGACCAGTTCGGGGTGTAGTCTGCCTTTCGCCCATTGTCAGCTGGGATCGGCTTCAGCACCTCCCCGCGACCCTGAACAGGATAAGCGCTTTGGAAGATGATGAAATGAAATAAAGAAACCCTCATTTACAAAATGCATTTTATGTTTACTTGATACCTTTGTCTAATATTTACGCGTTTGACGATCTTAATCATTAAAATAAGGAAACAATGCAGAAAAGTATGAATTCAAGAGGGCCAATAATTTTTCATGGCACTGTAAATGAGTGGTGCAAATTTTTTACAATGTATTTAATCATAGTAGTGCTATATTTCAAGAAAGTGGGGAATAATGCTATTTAATAGAGTGATGGCTATATATGGGTAGATGGCTTAATTGAAAGATATTTTATGCATTACCTGAGGAAAATTAAATAAAAAAATCAGCAATATTCACAAATTTCCTGTGGCAAGCCGAACCCCATTGATAAAATTCATCTATGATGTGCTGCCGAGCCCATCAAACCTCTTAACCTGGGGTAATGCGGGGACACCATCTAACAAGTTGCCAAGTTACAGCGGTACCTCTATTGACAAAATTAATTGGTTCTGGAAGAAAAATCTCAAGTAGAAAATTTTGAAAGTAGAGACGTGTTTTCCATGTAAATGCCCTAATCCGTTCCAAACCCCCCAATATTCAGACATAAATGTTTTATAAAGCATAAAAATGCACCAAAACATGTAACAAATACAAACATGTTACAATTTGATTACTGCACAATGAATGAGAGTTGTGCGTAATGTAAAAAACAAAGGATAGAGTAAAGAATAAAAATGATGGTAGTTTACCTTTGGTTCATGTTCTCTCTCAGAAGTGTTTTTTACCAGGCGTTTTGTGAATGAACTGATTTAATAACGTGGCGATACATTACGGTCATATTCTTTGGCGAGATCAACCAAACGCATCCCTTTTTCATATTTTCATCCCTTTCTATTATCTCTTGCTTTGTTTGTATGGACAAAAAAAACAATTTTCTCCCTTTTTTTCTTTTCCTCGTTTCTAATTCACATAAAACTATCGGAACACCTCATGGGGGCGAATGACGAGGATGCTGACGAGACATCTATCACATTTCTATCTATCTACCTGTCTATCTACACACATAGACACATATGGTAGAGGTCCCTCTTAGCCAATGGGATGCCAGGAAGATGCTAGGTAGCCAATGGCAGAGCAGCTATGAGTATGTTGCGTTCAGGAAACTCCGGAGCTGCGAGTAGCAGCCCATAATGTATTTTTACCTTTTGTATCTTGAAATTTCTTTTGTAACGAGAGGCAACATTTTCCTGTTCAGGTGTTTCGTAACTTGAAAATGTTCGTATGAAGAGACATTCGTAAGTAGAGGTACCACTGCATTTATATAGCTCTTAATCACAAAAGAGTCTCAAAAGGGCTTCACATGCACACAGTTAACAAATATTAACGACATCCCCAGATCTTAACTCCACATGACCCATGGTTGTTTGTGAGGCTGGCCCGCTGAGCAGTTTTCATAGAACAATCAAACCACTCACAGGGCCTGTTGCCATGTGGATGATATGATGTGGTGCAGTGAATCTCAACCCCAAACCCTCAGCGACTGCCGTCCAAAGCTCTGAGGTGAACTGTGGGCCCCTGATAGAGGGGAGGTCAGCTGGCGTTCTGAAGCGGGCAATCCAGGATGCAATGAATGACCGTGCCACCTCTGCCGAGGGAGTTCTTCTTCTGGACTTCTGGACATCTAGTGGTCCTCTCAACCATGGTGTGGGGGTGGGTGAACCAGCGGAAGGGAGGCGAGGGTCCAACCAGACCCATATTCACATGGTTAAAGTGTCTCTGTGGCACAAGGATGTGTGCCAATGGGGCTCTGGTCTGGCATTGTGTCTTGACACGCTGGCGTGCCATGCAGGAGCCAGCCTGCATCCTTTTATCTTTCCTGAGGCCTGGCCAGAAGAACTTGACCCCCACCAGCTTAGTGGAGACCTTCACACCCAACGCTGTGGGAAACGCTGTGGATAGTGTCAAAACCATGGGGCATGTTTGGCCGGTAGAGACATCATAGAGGAGTGTGGCATTGGCGTCATCCAAGGTGATGTCCTCATGGTGGGGGCCATTCACTAGGCTTCAATATCAGAGTCGGCAGCCTGGTTGGAAGCCATGTCAGCATAAGCAAGGTTGGCCGCCATGTTTGCATAATGAAGCCCCAGGTGAAAAGGCCCTCACTACTGACCAGGAGAAGCAGTCAGCAACGTAGTTGTGCTTGCCAGCCACATGCTGGATGTCTGTCGTGAGCTCAGATATGGCAGCAAGCTGACGTTGCTTCTGACCGGACAATGGCTCTGAGGTCTAGCTCCCTGTCAAATATGCTGTACTTCCTCTCGTTGTTACAGACCTGCTTGCTAAAAAAGGCCAATGGTCCACCCCCACTGCTCACACACTGCTCCCACGGCATAGTCTGATGCGTGAGGGCGACTGGGGCGGTGGGAGACGAGTGCTCTAGCAGAGCTGCGTTGGCCAATGCAGCCTTGGCAGAGGAAAAATCCCCGGGGACCAGTCCACTTCATTCTTCGGCCTTTTTCCTCGCAGGGCCTCGTACAAGGGCCATACGATGTGAGCTGCGTGGATAATGAACCTGTTGTAAAAGTTCACCATACTCAAGGACTCCTGCAGGGACTTCATCGTTTGGGGGGCGTGGAAAACTGGCAGCGGCGTCGACAATGGAAGGGCAGCAGCTTCTTGTGGCATAATGTGGTGCCCGAGGAAGGTAAATGCTTATAGGCCGAATAGTCATCCAAGTAGACAAAAAGGAGCAGCATCTCATCCAGCATAGTCTTTAAGGCGCTGAAATGTCTTTGTCCGAAAGGCATCCACAGGCTTCGAAAAGCCAAAGGATGTGATGATAGCCATCTTTGGTACATTTTGAGGGTATACCGCTACCTGATGGTAATCGCACACCAAGTCAACCTTGGAAAAGATGGTGGCCCCTGCCAGGTTGTCAAAGAAGTTCTGTATGTGTGGGACAGGATATCGGGCGGGGGATGTGGCATTGTTAAAGCAGCAAAAAGCTCCACAGGGGTGCCAGCCGCCATCAACCTTGGTCACCATGTGCAGGGGGGAAGCCCAAAGGACTGTTCGAGTGGCACACAATGCCGAGGGGTTCCTTGGTGCTCCACGCCATGCTTAGGCACAGCTGCTAAGAATGTAGGTGTGGTCAGGTCGGGGTACTCCATGAGCAGGCGTGATATGGATCTCTGTTTGACAGTGCATGCGTGTTTGCAAAAGAGACCGCATCGATAAGGCGACAGTTTGTAAAATCCACAAGCAGGCTAACTGCACAGAGAAAGTCCACACCCTGCAGCAGCGTAGATACAGAGGCCATAACAAAGTCCCTGCCAAAAAGACGTCCACCAAGGCTAGGTTCACACCGCAGGTCTTAATGCTCAATTTTTTTGTGAAAGCTTTAATATTTCATTATAAATGTGACCTCAGTCTTGTCTGCTGTATGAACACATGCGTCGCCAAAGTGACCCGCATGCGCAGAAGAAGAGACGACGTCACTCATGATGTATAGTTTACGGAAGAAAATGTGGTCCGGCGTGTCGGGGCATTTCTACAGTAAAGCGATTAGGTAGGAGGTAGAAATAAATACAGTATTTGGGGGAAGGCGAGGCTTTTCTATCTCATTTTATGGAGACATCCACGATGTCGATGATGATGTCACGTCATAACCGTGCGTAAAAAATGAATAGATCTGAACCGTGGCTGAATTACCACTGTCACCATACAAGTCCACTTTATGCTTCATGTTTCAATTGGGATTAAATAAAAGTAAAATATAAAGTCAATACTGTTACTCAAAACAACTTTGCAGATTCGGTGCGCCTGCTGCAGAATCTGGCCGCGCGGAGCGCATTTTGGGCTTCGGATGATGTCAATGTCGGATATATGCGACCTGGCCATTCAGACCGCGGTCACATTGCACAGCAACCCAGGTTGGATTTGAAAAAATCGGAATTGAGCCATTCAGACTGTCATAAAAAAATCAGATACAGGTCGCATATGGGCAAAAAAATCTGATCTAGGTTGTATTTGCCTGCGGTATGAATCTAGCCTAAAACACACGTCCACATACCTGGTGCCATAGTTACGTAGAGGTGTGCCATTTGCGGCGTCCATTTGAGGGCTGTGTCCACCCGTTCATGCCATCAGGATGCTGCGCTGAGCACCAGAGTCCACCACCAGATTTCTAGCCCAGCCAGAACCCATAGATGCTTATGAGCGCCAGCCCTGGCATTTACCCATCCCTTGAAGCTGCAGTGTTTGCGACACTGCTTGGGCTCGGCCCCAAACCTGCCGTGGTAACACGTTCTGATGTTGGCAGTGGGCCATCACCGCAGCTGAAGTGTCTGTGGCATCCTTCGAGCTTAGCACCGGGGCCCAGGTGTCCTGTTTGGAGAGCATCGCATAAACAAACTGTTGCCGTTTGGCAAGAAAGTCCTGTCTGCCTCTGCAGCAAGCGCATGGTAGTTCTTTTGCCTGGGTTCTGTATTGTACTTCGAGTGACTACAGACGCAGCGGGAGGTTAATACTGTAGGAATCTGATAGTTATGTGTCGGCTTGCGAGTAGTATTATTGGGAGTGAATGCTGTGTCATTGATAAGATCGACCAAGGAAGAATGCCTTAAACTCGTTGTGTAGCCTAATCTACATAGAAAGCTTTCTGTGTTGTAAGAGTCTAGCATAGTGCTAGTTAGTTCAAGACTTACAGGCCCCACACCTGTTCTTTTACAGACTTGCTAAGCACCTGTAACATGGCCTGCTCAAATGTGGACTGTAATGCAAGCCACAAACAGTTATCTATGTTTCTAGAAAAACTGATGTCGCCTTCCCAGTAGGGTGAAGGCTGTCCAACCTCAACAGGTCAGATCAGCCCCAGAAAGAGGGCTAGTTATCTACAAACTACAATTCCTGCTCAATACAGAAGTTAGCCAGCCACCGGTTAAGCGAGAATAATTTGCCTCTCACAGGCAATTACACGATGCAGGCTCATCTTTCTGGTGAAATTACAAGTCCTAGCTATGTTCTTCTTTGTAATCTCTGATTGCCTCATCGTAGCGTCTTTGGAGCAGACATGTATCGCTATACAGTATGCGAGTAGCAAGTGTTGTCAGCCTTTTGCTGGTGTCTGGGCCTGTTGTGTACCAGCTCCCGAAGACTAACTTCAATGTTGATTAGTAGGCCACTTTGGGTTAATGCTAGGGGTTAATAAGTTGGCTACAACCCACGTTATCTGTTGTGTCTGCCACATTTACGTTTACTAAATTATTCAGCTCTATCCGACGGACACGTCCCTCCAGCAAGGAAATGGAATGCCGGTCTGACCATCCATCCATCCATCCATTATCTGTACCGCTTCTCCTCACAAGGGTCGCGGGGCGTGCTGGAGCCTATCCCAGCTGTCTTTGGGCAGTAGGCGGGGGACACCCTGAACTGGTTGCCAGCCAATCGCAGGGCACACAGAGACAAACATCCGCACTCACAATCACACCTAGGGCCAATTTAGAGTATCCAATCAACTTACCATGCATGTTTTTGGAATGTGGGAGGAAACCGGAGTGCCCGGAGAAAACCCACGCAGGCACGGGGAGAACATGCAAACTCCACACAGGGAGGCCGGAGCCGGGATCGAACCCACGACCTCTGAACTGTGAGGCGGACGTGCTAACCAGTCGACCACCGTGGCCGGTCTGACCTTGCAGGCATAAACGTATTGTGAGGGTCTGCTGGAACCTCTGTCAGAAATGTATCTGATGGGGTTGAGCTTTCCACAATATATTCCAGAGCAAGTATCACCAGTGTAAGAGTTTGGTGGGCATTGCCGGAATTAAGTCGAATACGTGAGGGTTGGACTTTGCCAAGGCTGCCCTTGTTTGGCGAGTGGAAGTTGATCGAAGTTTATAGATGAAAACTCAAACGGAAGCCCATTTAAAATGATATGCATCTGCAGTGATGCAGACTCCATCCATCCATCATGGTGAAGAAGGAGCTGAGCCTAAAGGCAAAGCTCTCGATTTACCAGTCAATGTAATTCCCTACCCACACCTTTGGTCACAAGATGTGGGTACACAGGCGGACAATATCATTTTCCTCCGAAGGGTGTCGGGGCGCTTTCCCTTTGAGATATGCTGAGAAGCTCAGTCATCTGGGACAGATTCAGGCTTGAGCCGCTGCACCTCCACATTGAGAGGAGCCAGATGAGGTGGCTCAGGCATCTGGTTATGACACCTTCCTGGCGAGGTGTTTCAGGCATGTCTCACTGGCAGGAGACCCAGGGATGACCGAAGACACGCTGGAGAGACTTTGTCTGACCTGGGAACGCCTTGGGATTGCACCAGAATAGTTGGAAGAAGTGGCTGTAGAGAGAGAAGTCTGGGCTTCCCTGCTAAAGTTGCTACCCTGGAAACCCGACCCCTGATAAGTAGTAGAAATGGATGGAGAAATAACACGAAACAAACTAACTATAAGTGCTTATTGAGCTTTAACTTTAAGTGACTAAGTGAGAAGGAGTCTCCTCCCTAAATAACAAAATCTTAGTCAGATGTTTTTTAATCAGAAATCTAGGTGGCCACTGTTGGAATTGTAATTGGAAGAAGCATGTGAGTAAGCAGAACTTCTGGCTATACACAAAACAGCTTTCTATCTGCTGTTGTGGATCAGACGTCATTTTTATGTCTTTTTTGGGGCGTTTACAGCCAACAGTAACCTTTAAAGTCATTCTGATGTGTAATCATAAGTAATACAAAAAAACAAAACAAAAACAACTATTGCCATGAGTTACGCACAGGGAAATTATCCTTCAATGGCGCGAGAAGCACAATGCAGATCCATCCGCTCATCCATGCAGAGATGGTGCTCATAACGAAATGTGTATCACAACCCTTTTTTTGTGTAACTTGAAACGTTTGTAACTCGAGGTCCCACTGTATTTGGCATCTTGTATATAGAAGATGTTTTGATTTATTCTGTTCAAAAACAAGCATCCATCCAACCATTATCTATACGGCTTATCCTCACAAGGGTGGCGGGCGTGCTGCAGCCTACTCCAGCTGTCGTCGGGCAGGAGGTGGTGGACACCCTGTATTGGTTGCCAGCCAATCGCAGCACACACAGAGACAAACTCACACTCACAATCACACCTAGGGGCAATTTAGAGTGTCCAATCAACTTACCAAGCATGTATTTGGAATGCGGGAGGAAACCGGAGTTCCCGGAGAAAATCCACGCAGGCAAGGGGGGGGACACAAACTCCACACAGGGAGGCCGGAGCCGGGATCGAACCCAAGACCTCTGAACTGTGAGGTGGACGTGCTAACCAGTCGACCACTGTGCCGCCCCAAAAACAAGCAAATAAATGAAATAAAATGAAAATGTATACTCTATCCACAACTGTGATGGGTCAAATGCAAGGGTCAGATTTCATGTATGCGTGTGTACATGACAAATAAAAATGATTATTTTCAGAGATGGACACTCTGTAAACAGGGACGGAACCGTCCGTCCATCCGTCCCAGTTTGATGATGGAGGATGGAGGACAAGAAGTTTTTAAAAAAAGGACAGACTAAGCAAGGACAGAAGAGGATTTTCGTCTGTCCCTGTAATCGACCCTAACTGGGTCAAGTATTGACTGATGTGTTGTGTTGGGTTCTTTTAAAAAGAAAGATCACTGTTCTCTTCTGAAATACCAGAGAGCCACCTTTAACTGCCTGCACCAACACTGTAGAGTCCCTTTTTTCCTTTTTCATGTACGTTCCCGGCAGTAACATTGTACTCAGAGGCATAGTCCGGCCCTCTAGTGGTTCAACACATGCCACAGGATGCCCATTTCACTGGCAACTGACAGAAACATGCCCATCCTGTCTTGCCTGTGTAATTCTGGATTAAGTATGTATGGAGCGTAGGAAAAATGTGGATAGCGGTTTTCTTTTGTTAACTAACTATTAACATTTAGTACATACCTTATATCTTTGCACGCGAAGTATGTTCTTGTCTGGAACATATCTAGAGCGTAAAAATTCTCCAAACTGTCATTCATGCTCATACACTTCAAGCCACAACTCGGAAGTGGAAGTCTTTCGTTCTCTTCCTAAAATAACATTACGTTATTTTGCAGTAATTATTTTATATTAAATATTTTACGGGAAATAACGCAATTAAAACTGAAAACCTAATGTGTTATAACACAAAAGTTTAGCGAAAGGGCGAACTGTTGAAATGTAAGGACGGAAGCGTTTTAAAAGGGCTAGGACGGAGGGCAATTATTTTTATGAATAAGGACGATGACGGGAGGGTGCCCAGGTCGCGGACGGAGGACGGACCGGCAAAATAGGGTAAAGTGATGGGCAATTTCTGATTATTTGTTTCTTCTACTTCTTCTTCTTCTTGAAGAGGGAGTTGGAGAATGCGTTGCGCTGGTAAGATGGTAGTAAGTTCCAGAGAAGGGGAGCAGAGCGACTGAATGCTCTGCTCTCCGTTAAGCCTCCAAAGAATAATGTAATTGGGGAGAAAACAAAAAAAGCTGTAATGTGCAATGTTGTTACAGTATATGAGAAGATAAGCATTTCAAAAGAATCTGTCAGTAATCTGCTTGAATCAGTTAGCCCTCTTCCTTATTGAACCCTAAATGTGTAGAAATGAGCAGAGCTGGACATCGCCTAACCGTCACAAAGTTCCCGTCTGCATATTTAGCCGACCCATGTGGTCCCAGTGGGTCCGAGTCAGCCAAACGGCATAGAGAATGGACTTTATCGGTACCACGTCACACACAGGTGCCTTACACAAGTAAAGATAAAAAATAAGTGTGTAGTATACCTTTCGGTCCCACAGACGCAATGATATGCAGGCCTACCTCGTATTGTTTTTATTTCACCGATCACCACTCTGTGTGTGTGTCTGTTGTTTTTATTTGATATTATTGTCCTTATTTGGCGTCTTCTGCACGGCGGAACCTGCGTGTGAAGTGTACAGTTAGTTCTCGTCACTGATTGGCTGTCGCCAACAAGGGACGGACTGGGACCACGTGGGTCGGCTAAATATGCAGACGGGAACTTTGTGACGGTTAGGCGATGCCCAGCTCTGGAAATGAGCATCATCACCACCATCAGTAGCTCAATTAATTTGTGCATGAAAAACTTTTGCACTTTAAATACACTTTTGTGGAGGTAAGCACGTGATTAACTTCACGTCATGAATTATTGTAATTTGGCATGGAATGCAAAATATTCTGAAATGTTGTAGGGGTCATGGCCCATAAATTAAAGAGGAATGCTGTAAACATCCCTCTTTTCCTGCATTTCAGTGCATGTTGAAATGTGTTTTCATCTAAATTATAAGTGTAAATACCTATATCTTGTGTCTCACCAAGATCTAAAACAAATAAATAGTGTACAACTATGCCTGATGGCCTATCACATGATTGAAATACACAGTAATTCCCAGTCTGTGGCCAGAAATGTTACTATGTGATTAGTGTTGTGGACAAGAGTCCTTTGTTATGGCTTTCAGTAGAACAGCTTCACTGCTCTGAAATCACTTTGCAATCACAGAACTCCTTTCTTACCAGTAAACAGAAACACTGAATGTGATCAGCCACATCACAATAGGACAACTTCCCCCAACTGAAACGGATAACACTATTCTGTATGAAGGCAGTTGAAAAAACAAAGAGACCCCCTTGTCACTGGTTCTTTGTTACAGTAATATTTCATCTCCAGATTGAGGGTGTTAGCAACTTAGGTAACAGTGAATCGTCACCAAGATATTTTTCCAGTTAGCAAAATACAGTTGTGAATTAGAGAAGAGTGTGAATAAGAGATTTGCAAATGCTTTCAGTGGGGACACTCTGGAACTTCCAATGCACATTTGTCATGCTTTAAAGTGATTTACAAATGAGAGGAATGGATGCATTGTGAGGGAGCTGGGAGAAAGAAGGGGGAGTTGAATGGCCGCCCATGTCCCTACCCAGCCACAGCATATAGATAAAGAAATACTGTTGTGCGTCATCACTGCTATTAAACCGGGAGATGCGCCACAGCTTCTCGCAGTATACCATTGAGGGATTAGAGGGCAAAGGGCAGGTAAGGCCCATGATGAACTTGCCTAATTCTCAAGAATGCATTGTTTGTTGCAATAACAGGTCATAAAACTGATTTAGGGGTTATCATAACGACATAACAAGACAGTTTATATTTAAATTCCATGAGTTTCTACATTAAAATCTGAAAAATAAAGTGAACAAGCTGTTTCTTCAAGTCATCGGCAGAAAGAGGGCCCCCACATAATAAATAAAGTCTACACAGTATCGAAATAAAGTTCTAAATTTGAACCGGTGAAAAAAGCACATTTACTACTTCCCAGCCACTTTCAAGCAGTTTCTTTAGACTTTTATTCAGTGATTGGTACTGGCTTATGTTAGCCGGGTAGCCACTGAACAAAGATGTGAGGAAATATATTGCAAAAAGACAAAGGAAGGAGGAGGGACGGTTCAAAAACACCCATCCCCCTCTCTGTGTGAGAAATATGTAGCCTTGCCGCCCATGCCTTATTGCTTCATTCAAAGACTTTGTTTTTAAATTGAAATTACAGATTGAAGTTCCTCATATTAGCACAGACAATCAATCGTACTTTTATTAATTGTGTTTTATTGTTGCAGCAGTTTGATGAAAGTTGCTGACAGATTGGTTTTTTTTTTTTCTTGTGGCAACAGGTTTCATATGCAAACTGTGATACGCTTGACAAATGACTAATCATTGTGAACCTATGGTCTATTTTCAAAAGAGCACATTTTAACGACAGCTGTTTTGATGCCTTCTCGGTTGGGGCACATTTCAATGTCCTGTGTGGGTGGGTGGGGGTGTGTGTGCGTGTGTGTTAACGTGCGTGTGTTTAAAAATGGTTGGGGGTGGGTAGAATCTGATTATGCTGGTACGTAGTGCTGACATCCCCCCTTCCTCCCCACCTCTTAACAGTTAAGACTGACTAATTACAAAGTGGGTTTGAGAGCTTGGGACACTGCAAACAACAGCTGCCTATGGCATGAGTAGGAAAGTCAAACACGGTACAGTAGTATGAACACAAACAGTCCTTGATTATGATTATGACACACGCAGAACATGTGTAATGAAAAACAGTTGGTAGTAGTAGAATCTAAAAGTAGAACAAATTAAATTTACGATTGGGTGTGTGTATTTACAATACTTTAGTTGCATATATGTAGACATAATGTTAAGAAGAACATATTTCATGACTTCACACACTGAACCCTTGTATTCATAACATGATATTCGGAAGAGAAAACATATTATGCCTCCATTTTCAAAACTAGCTACGTTTACGTATTCAAAATTTCTTGAATCCGATCAAAATTCGGATTAACATTATGATCGGATGCACTGTTTTCATGGACACAAAAAATATCCGATTAGGACTCGCGTGTTCATGCATCACACTTCTGAGCGGAACAAATTATTTTGACATTGACCAAATATACTGGAAGTAGTAGTAGAAGAAGAAGAAGCCATAGCGACTTAATTTTGATTGCAATAGGACAATCCAATGCAATACAGTACGTTACTCAGTCTCGTCAATAGGCAGAATGTCACCTCCTCTCGCTCGTTCCCTCACCCAAATCAGTCCTCAAGCAACATAAACTCAATCTAACGTCCTATTGTTACAAATGGAGCTGCAAATGTACCAGTTCAATCTTGTGCATACCATGTCTTTCGCTCGCTACTTTCCCCCCCCCAAACTTTGTAATAAATAAACATTTGCTTTGCTACTACGAGCTTCCGGGAATAACAGAAAAGTGTATACTGACGTCACAGACATGCGCGGTAATGACATGTTTGTTCCGAAATGTTGGAATAAGTGTTTTCATGCGCACTGATCGGATTAACAATCGACATAAACTACACTACTTTTTAATTGCACACGTCTGCGAAAATTCCAAAAGAAAGAAAACTCCACCGATGTGCACAGTTTGACCGCACTTTGCACTCGATTTGCGCTGGGCACAAAAACAGAGCCCAAAGTATATACTTTTTTCCACCTTCAACATCATTTCTCCCTGCTGACCCTTTATTTCCATTCCACCCCCTTCATTCATGCAAATATACTCTGTCTTCAGTTAATCTTCATTCCTCTTGCTAGCACATACATCCACCATTGTGGTCCATGGGAATTCCAACCTAACTTTGTATGTCCACTAGCCATCAGCACTGCAAAGAGGAAAGAGCTCAGAGATAATCCCTGATGCAATCCCACCTCCACCTTAAACTCCTCCGTCATACCTACAGCCACAGTTCCCCTCTCAGTACACTATCATAAGCTTTCTCTATATCTGCAAACACGCAATGCAACTTCTTCTGACCTTCTGTGTAGTTCTCCATCAACACTCCAAGGAAAACACAGTAATGCTAATGCATCTGTGGCACTCAGCCTTGGAATGAAACCATACTGTTGCTCACAAATACTCACTTCTCTCCTGAGTCTAGCATCCACTATGCTTTCTCATAATTTCATAATGTGGCTCATCAACTTTATTCCTCCATAGTTAGCAAAACTTTGGACACTGCCCTTGTTCTTTAAATGGGCACTAGCACACTTTTCCTCCATTCTTAAGGCACCTTCTTATCCTCTAGAATTCTACTGAAAAAAAACAGATCAAAAACCCCACAGCCACCTGTCGTAGATATGTCCCTAAGTGCACAGGTCTGTTATCAGACACCAACTGCCTTTCCATTTTTCATCCTCTCTACTGCCTTTCTAACTCTCTCCTCACTCATCATTGCTACTTCCTGGTCAACCATCGTCTACTCTTCCTTCTGTCTAATTTTCCTCATTCACAGACTCCTCAAAGTATTGTTTCCATCTATCTAGCACACAGCTGATCCCAGTCAACATGTTTGCCTCTCTCTCCTTAATTATCCCAACCTTATGCACATCATTCCCACCTCTATCTCTCTGTCTGGCAAACTTGAATAGATCAACCTGCCATGTTTGTCATCAAATGCCTCTTCTTTGGCTTAAACCACCTCATACCTTTATTTCCATAAAAGCGTGCACAGGGCCAAGGAAGAACCCATTGAATTTGGTAAGAGACTGTATAAAGAAGGAGAAAATAATGAGTAAGGTGGAATTCGTTTCGGGGATCTATAAAACGTATGCAACCTATCCTGGAATCATAATGGTGCCACATGTCAGCAAGGAACAGTTGGACAAACAGACAAGACAGAGGTCAGGGCTCTTTCAGATTTCCGTTCTAGTTATAGCGTATAGGCATAAAAGCATGGTTAAAGTAACACATTAAACGGTCGCCAAGACACGCCATGAACTTTAGCACAGTACAGAAGGTAAACAAATTTCTTTGCTGCCTTACTTCTGCAAAAATAAATCCATCAATACAACTGACTGGCCAAATGGTATTTTACACTTAGATCTAACCTAACAATGAAACATCAATGCCATCTTAGACATGGCATTCATTTAATTCATTCAGAATTACTTGAAAAGATTCAAAAGGTCAAGATAGGAACAATCATCTCAGTTTCAGTACCCCACGCTCACTTTTAAATAGTTGTGTAAAATGAAGCAAATCATATCTTTGCCAGTTAGATGTTTGCGCCACATGTTGTTGTCAAACCCAATTAGGAAATGTTTTGTGCTGTTGCTTCATTGTACTACTTGGAGAGTTTGGCCAATTTGAGTAATAGCGCAATAATATGAGATAATTCCTTCAGGGCAAGGTGTTGCAGAGATAGGCAAACAAAAGATAATCAATATCATATGGTGCATGGCCTCGAGTCTAGATCAGCTTTCCCAGCATACTCATCACATGCCTGTGAGCAGTTGTCTGTCAGCGCTTTCAATGTCAGACACAATGTCAGAAAGGCAACATGTCCGGGGCACAGTGTTAATTAGGATTTCCATCATGATGGAAAACACACTCTTCTAATATGGCAGCTTTCAATGCAAGAAATCATTGTGTGCCGTTGCTTCATACAAGACATTAAATGGCAAGAACACATGAATAGGATTTTACAAACAGTAAATACAGATTGCAGTTCTGACATTTATGATAATGGTATTCAACATTTTCCTGTGCACTCAAAGAAACAGGTCATTGGATGAACACAATTCAATTTAACTGATTTAAAGTTGATCTAAAGTATAATTCTTTCATTTCTTTTCCTACTTTAATCTGACACCCCCCATTTCAGACACACAGTACACAAAATCTGGTCAATGTGTTTTTATTTAAAACAAAAATTCATTTGAATATACAGATATACATAAACACACACACATACATACAACTTTGGATCCAACTACAGTCTATCTATAATAACACACTTTTAAGATGCGCTACACAAGTGGTTATCATTATTGGGGGAAAAAAAAAATCATCCTTGTTGACCGTCTCTTATTGTGTGGACACAGTGTTTGCGCTTTATACAAACTTTCACGTAAAAATTTTCAGCTGCTGTACCTTTGCATTCAACTTGTGTCCATAAGTCCATAACCTTCTGGAAAAACACGCATTGAGGTTTTCAGGAATGGCGGGAAAGGCTAGATAAAGCGCATAAATGAGCCCAAACAGCATGATAGACCCCATAATGACACTGTTAACATTGTTGAGGACTTTAATGCCTGCAACCTCAACTCTCACGTCTTCTGACTGCGCATGTCCATCTTTTAAATTGTGTAAATCTCCATGACTCCTGTGGCGAAGTCCCGCTCTCCATTCTCCACTGCAGAGTACTGAACAAAACAGAAAACAAATTTAAGTAAAATGCTAAAACGAACAGAAGATCATTACTACATACAGCAGTTTAGAGCAACACAGCTACAGATAAGAAAAAAACCTACACAATACAGTTAAGCTTAGTTTCATGAAATATTTTTAGTAGCCAAGTCCCTCATTTCCACGATGCGCTTGATCTTTTGCTTTTTAAGGAGGAAGTCAACCCAAACATATTTTTTTTCCAAAATATGTTCTATGCAGGCCCACCAGTTGAAATACGGCATTCGGATAAATATTGCGTTTGTGGAATATAAATTAAGCAGCAAAATGCACTCACTTTTAGCCATCTCAGGGGGCGGCCATTTTGTCACTTCTGTCGACTGAAGATTACATCAAAGTTGCTCAGGGCTCAGATAACGACCAATCACAGCCCACCTGTTTTCTGAATGTGAGCCACGATTGGCCGTTATCTGAACCCTGACCAACTTCACTGCCATCTTCAGTCGACACAAGTGACAAAATGAGCAAGCTAAAAACGGGTGGATTTCTCATATTCCACAAACACAATATTAATCAAAATACCGTGTTTAGACTAGTGGGCCTGCATAGAACATAATCTGGGAAAAAAAAAAATTGAAATAATAAAATGATAAAGAACAGATTAAGAATGTATTTCATAATATTACCCTATTTTACAATTTAATGGCCATATTACATATATTTGTCTGTTATTTATCAAATTAGTATTTATTTCAAAATGCTGTTTTTATTTATTTAATTTGGACTTGTTTGGGCTTCCATAGAGACCGCGAAGAAAGATTAGGGTTGTCTTGCACATGCGCAATGGGCGGTCCCAGTTCAAATGAAACATTTGTTTTGAGTTGATGTACGGGAGAAAGTAGTTGTTTTGAGTTCATGAATGTAAAGGTGAAAGTATAACATGACAGCAATTGAATGTAGATGAATTTCGTATTTAGTAGATTTGTTTGAGTAAATCAGACAGCAATTTAATGTGTCAAAGAAGGGCGTGAATAATTTTTTTGAGTGTGTAAATTTAGACTTTTTTTTTGTTGTTTTGTTAATAATTTGAAATGTTTCCAAGGCCTCTCAATACAACAATGTTTGTGGTCAATGAGTGTTTACATGCAATAATGACTGTAATTGCCTTTTCGTGCCCCCCATCATATACACTCTCTTTGAAATGTGAGGACACACAGAGCCTTCCCTGTGATGTACAGTACAAGGCCTCACCCGGTATATTTTTTACTTTCCTTGTGACAGCTGTATTTGAAAGAGTCGTTGTCACTTGTAAAATAAATCATTTGGAAACTGCAGCTAATTTCCAGTTTTTCTATAACTACATAGGACATTATTATTTGAGCAGAAAAGGTGTAATACACCCACAGAATGACATGATTTGATGATGATAGTATGTATGTGTTCCAAGTGGTTGACATCAGATGTTAAATAAACCTGAAAGTATGTGTTTGAATTTTTTTTTTTTACATGAATGTGGGTCATCAATATTTCTGAAATGCTACATGTGGATTTTCCACATCCCGTGTATTGAATGTGATTGTGGCTGCACACTGCATCTCTGGTTAGAGTGGTAAATGTGTGTGGGTGGGGGTGTGTGTGTGTGCGTGTGGGTGTGTATTTGTGGCGATAATTTTGCTGAGATGCAGACAGAGAGTAGGGGAGGGTGAAGGAGGAAGAGGAGGAGGACTGAAGACAATGTCAGCGCTGCAGTATGATCCTGTATCTGCCTCCTGCAGTCACAGCTGTTTAAAATGCACTGCCACAGACACACAAACTCTCTCTCTCTCTCTCTCTCTCTCTCTCTCTCTCTCTCTCTCTCTCTCTCTCTTTCTCTCTCTCTCTCTCCCTCTCTCTCTCTCTCTCTCTCTCTCTCTCACCCCCCCCCACACGCACACACACACACACACAGGAAATGGCCTCAATCACTGTAGAACACAGCCCCAGTTTCTCATTCCAGATGGGATTATGATGTTATTATTGCACGATTACGCCACATAACTATATTAACAACAGAGCACAACCTGGGACATTTCAATCATCCACCTTCCCTTTATACCTAGACTTTTCATCAACCGCTCCCTGCTTCACACATTGTACACACCCTGGACTAATAC
This sequence comes from Filicampus tigris, assembly GCF_054856515.1. Lineage (NCBI taxonomy): Eukaryota > Metazoa > Chordata > Actinopteri > Syngnathiformes > Syngnathidae > Filicampus > Filicampus tigris. The sequence continues at coordinate 23,849,214 of NC_141224.1, read as the reverse complement.
CAGAATTAAACAATATACCTTTGTCCTCCCTGCTGCCGGTGAATTAGCTATTTTCAGCATTGTGTAATTTTGTTTGCATAATGATGTATTGTCATCATGTATGCATTTGACTTGATGAAGATTCGGTGCTGCAACAACTTTTCTGTTGGCTCAGATGTTTTTTTTTTGCAGGTGGAGGCTGTGGCCCATCTGAGAGCTTGGCATTGCTAAAATAGCATGAATAGAACGATGATCTCTCATGTGGGTGGATACACCCTCACTTCCCCTCCCCACCCTATGGAATGTGATAAGATGGGAAAGGAAAGGTGGACAAAGACTGGAGATGGGAAGAGGCTAAAAATAAAAGGGATGTGAGCATTTCAAAAAGATGAGAGGTGAGAGAGCTAGGAAATGGACAAAATCGTAAAGCTCATGAGAATAAAATCAACATAATAGAGGAAGAGAGCAGCACTTGAAGACATGTTGGAAATCTCAGGGTTAAAAGAAAAGTATGAGAAAAAACACAAATATGCATATAATCTCTGGTCTGCAGTTTTACTGAATTTACACTTCATGCAAAAGTCTCGGTATATTCATTTCAAATTGATTCTGCCCAGATCAGCCACACTAAGACACACGGCAACAGAGTCCAAAGGGAGGTGTTATGATTTGTCATTTTCAAAGGTAATGTGATATCCTATAAATATTGAATGCAATATTCCAATATGTGGACTGTCCTAAACACTCTACACAGCATACAGTACATACAGCATGCCTGGTCTGGGTTAGCAGCCAAGTGCACTCCCCCCCACACACAGTTTCCACAATCTCATCCTCTCCCTGAGGTATCAACATGAGGGCTTGTCTTGCACTCGTTTGCCAGCTGACAATTAGCCTGCAATTTCTAATGCACTACAAGCTAATTGAACACAAGGGGGCTGAAGGTGTCAGTCACCATAAAATGCTTGTCACAGCAACCTATCCCATAACTGAACACCACTACTCCCTTACAAATGATGGCCTTGGTGGAACCATTTGGAAAGACACCTTAGAATTTTCAAAATGACAGCAAATAAATGTGTGTGATGTGAGCTTGACTCTGCTGCATCACCCATCATAAAGGGGTGTGCTATGCTCTGAGTAAATGCATTGAGATCATTCAAATGTGCACCGATACCTCTTTGTTAAGCAGCACTTGGCTAGAGCAGCACACATTATTGCGCTTGACAACACAGGTAACTTTTCAAAGATTTGCCCAGAGGTGTGTATGTGTCTGCAATGCATGCACAAGCACCTAGGTGCGCTAGCAGGTGCAAATGCATGGATGCATTTCAAATATGTACTACTAGTGCAGGGACAATTGCTCATGGAGAATTTTCAAACCCCTCCTTTTATAAAGGTAAGGGTTCATCGGGTTATGTTTTCTAAAATGCTATGAGCGACCAGCAGAGAAAAGGGCACGTGGTAATGACAGAGAAGCTTCTTCACTGATTACTTCCAGAGTAAGCAGAGAGGACACCTTGGTGTATGTCGTGTCTGACATTCATACAGACCGGGAGAGGGAGAGAGAGGGAAAGAGAGGAAGAGAGAGGGAGGGAGAGAGAGAGAGAGATAGAGAGAGAGAGAGAGAGAGAGAGAGAGAGAGATTCTATGCTCACTTATAACATGAGTTAGGAAGCATCTGAATATTGACTCACACTGCAAGAACAGAAAAAGAACTGGGTGACTACGCAGCAATTCTGTTGGTGTAAATTCAACACCGTATAGTGTTAATTTTAACAATGGCAAAGTGTATATTTGCATCCACACTACCCGGTGACAAAGTAACATTCACTGAAGTGTTACATGTTAAACACCGAGTAGTGTGTTACAGCAACAAAATGTAGTGCTGACAGTTCAATAATAATGATATTGTTGAGTGTTTCAGTAACACAAATGAGTGTTCATGCCAACACTATGCAGTGTGGAGAAAAATACCCCATGCCTCACTACCTTAAATGAAACCTATAACAAAATTCCAATTTAAAACACTTTTCTTTTATCAAATACATTTCAGACAGCTCATGCAATACACAAGTAAGACACAATGGCCCTCATTTACTAATGTTCGTATGCACCAATTTCTGCGCGAAACGTGCATACGCATGTAACATGCTGGAACAAATTTAGAACATCCTCAGACCATGCGTATGCACCAATAATGAAGGATCAGCTCCTGAAAAAAAAACCCATCAAAAAACACATCTTTTATGTCGTAAATAACTGTGAAAGGCGCTTCCCATCACTTTTAGCTTCTTGCTGATCAAGTGCATGCGTGTGCGACCATCCATGATCGAATCCATATTTACCGCCATTGAGAGTCGTGTGGTGTTAACCGTCAAGACGCAAGACTTCTCGCTGTTGCCTACGTAGTTGATTTCTGCATTGAAATGTCGATCAACCAATCGGCGAATAGCTCAACCCAAGGCACACGTTGGACTGCCCCCTCATTTGAATAACATTTCTTCATGTCAGCATGAAATGCAGAAGGAAATGTTAATCAAATGAAGGGGCGGTCCTGAGTGTGGCTTGGGTTGAACTGTTCGCCTATTGGGTAGGTTGATGGTGCTCGCTGTACTGACATATCGATCAATCAATAGGCGAATAGCTTAACCCAAGATACACTTAGGACCGCCCCATCATTTGAATAACATTTCCTTCCGCACTGTAGGACCGAAACTGCCCAAATCCAAAATAAATAGATATAAGTGAAAATAAAAAATATAATTGAAAATATAATTGAATAAATATATACAACAAGAACAAAAAAGATATAATACAAAATAAAAATAAAAATAAATACAAAAAGGTTTTAAAAAAATAAATAAATAGCTTGATAAATGTGGAGATAAATACAAAAATAAATATATAAATAAATATAAATTTAAATTTTATTTTTTGAAATTTTATTTCATTATTTCAATTATATCTTGTTATATCTGGTTTTATTTTCACTTTTATGTATTTTGGTTTTGGCCGTTTTGGTCCTCCATAGTTTATCACCACCGTGCTCCCATGAAAGAGAGGTTTATAATCATATTAGGTAGTTTTGTTTTTAGCGGCCCGTCTAGTCTTTGTGTCAAGCTGTCATTTCAGTTTTTATTAGTTTTAGTCATGTTGATACCGATTTTAGGCGAGTCAAGATTTAGGAGACTAAAAGTCTGAGCATTTTATCCTTATTCTTATTTTAGTCAGAATTGTCCATGACTATTTTAGTCTAATTTTAGTTGACGAAAACTGATGACATTTTAGTCTAGATTTAGTCAAAATAAGTGATGACATTTTGACATTTTAGCAGAGGTGGCAAATTCAGGTCCAGAAAGTAAAAATGCTGCCAGAGTTAGTCTTTAGTCACAGGTGCTTCTACTCAACCGCCAGGTAAACAAGCTCATTCACCTGCCGGTTGAGTAGAAGCACCTGTGACTAAAGACAAGCTGTGGCAAGTTTTTATTTTCTGAACATGGATTTGTCACCTGTGCATTTTAGTCTAGTGCAGTCTAGTCTAGTTTTAGTCAACAAAAACTGTTGACATAGGTGCGGGGGAGTTAATTTTCCAGTTAATTTTCCTGATCCAAATTTAATATATCGCTTGTCGGGATTGATGAAAAGTCGTCAATCTGCAGCGTGGGTACCCTTCCGTCGTCCATCATTCGCCTTTTTTTCCAGGGGGAAACAAATAGTACCCGTTAGGCCGGTCCGCCTCTCATTTTGAACGGCCGGCCGTCGGCGAGTCCGACTAAACTTTCACTCACACAGACACGCGCACGCACACACACACAAAACTGTGTGAACTCTGGTGGCGTTTCTCTCCCTCGGCCTCTCTTTTTCTCCCTTTCTCTCGCTCTCTCGCTTTTATTGTACACATGCTGAGTAAACGAGCCTTTTGCAAAATACCCCTTAACACTGTGGAGTGACAGTTATTACATATGACCATAGCACAGACACAATGGAGAACTATACTGATTTGAATGCCTAAGAATGTGCATGTTCTTTTTTTTCTCAATCAAATGAGTCCATGTTTCCGCGTCATATTTTATCACAGTTATCTTCCTTGTTTCTCCAGAAATTCCAGTCTTCCAAGAAAGTCAGTTTAACCCCTTTCTGCCTGGTTCTCATGAGGCTTGAGGCAAACATGACCTAATTAATCACCTCACTTTGGTTATTTTAGGTATGATATCTTACAAGACATTTCCAAGGTGAACCCCGAGGCAAAGTATATTAGACCTGCAACAAGAAGAAAGCTTCCTTTATACAACAGACTATCGGTCAAATGTTAAGTTTTATTTTCCACAAAAGGGTTTAGGTAACATAACTGAGCAGAATGTTTTTCTAGAATAACTGAGACATCTCTGGTCAGTATTTTAACTGAAGTATGTAGGAATATAAATTATGTTACATTTTCTAATAATTATACACCATGTAAATTTGGAGTCAGACCTTGTAGGAATATAAATTATGTACATTTTCTAATTGTTGTACACAGTGTAAATATAGAGTCAGACCTTGTAGTTTAGTTTGTAAAACATGGGCCAAAATTACAATCTCTGCCATACGGCCTACTCATAATGATGGATAAAACTAGCTGTTACTGTAGAATACAGCGGATGCTCTGCCTGTCACATAAAGTGTACCTGTGATGGTCAGGAAAAAAAAAAAGTTTTATCAGGAAAACTTCCATCCAAATGCATTTTTTGTTCCACTGGATGTATTTAAGCAAGCGAAAAAACCCTCAGTCGAGACGGCATGGCAGCTAATGCACGCAGTCATACTTGCCTGCAAGAAATGGAGCTGTGACATAGTGGCGTTGAAAGCCATCTTGGCCCGAGCGTCTCTCCAATTGAATGCAACATTTTCTTCGTCAGATTCTGATTAATCTGAGTCAGTCCCACCATTTTCCAGAGGTGGGCATTCCGTCAATACTGATGCAAGGGCCATCAAACGTCACAGATGGATGCCCGTTTTGATGACTAGACGAGGCTGGTGTGCAGTGCCTAATAAATAATAAGCCACCACATGCAAAGGCGTAAACATGTCAGGCTACATCCTTTCCATTTAAATAAATAAATACATTTAGATTTACATCCATAGCCAAGCCATCTGGTGTATCACTCAATAGCAACTGGTGGCTACAAGGGACGACCCAGTCAATGCCTTGACGTCACATCCGTTCCTAACATGTCGCCTTGCATTAAAATTAACAAGGGTGATTGTTTTGGCAAATGCAAGACTAGACATAAAAATCTGAACACCAGATATTTATCAAACTTTACAATATTCACACACTTTGAAATGGTCCGCAAAAGGTACACTTTTAAAGAGGAAGTCAACTAAAAAAATATTCACAATAATATGTCCTATGCGCCTTCACTAGTCTAAACATGACATTCTGGTTAATATTCCGTTTGTTAAATATGAGTTAAGCAGCAAAATTCACCTGTTTTTAGTCATCTCAGGGGTGGCCATTTTGTGAAAATGACATCACAGTTGCTCAGGGCAGAGGTAACGACCAATTACAGCTCACCTGTTTTCTGAGCAGATGACCCCTGACATGGAGAAAAACGGGTGGATTTTACTGCTTAACTCTTATTCCACAAACACAATATTTATCAGAATGCCATGTTTCGACTAGTGGTCCTGCATGGAACATATTCTTGTAAAGAAAATGTTTGGGTTGACTTCCTATTGAAGTTATCTTTTAGACTATTTGATTCTGTTTCTGATATTGGTCAAAGTCTCCAACAAAATATTTGACGACTACAATGACAAAGTAAGTCAAATGCCTTTACATCATCAAATAAACATGAGGAAGTGGATTTCCCTTCAACCATCATGTCATTATTTTAAATGGCTGCTCCCATTTTCACCTGGTTTAAAGATGACATCTATGTTGTTTGCATGCAATATCCTTGGCAAGGCAAAAGCCTGCAGAAATAAGTGTCCATCTTTAAAACTCATCTTAAAACGGTTTTGTTCTTTGGCTTTGAACTCAGCATGAGACTCGGCATTGTTTTAGTGTTTTATTGTGTTTTTTATGTTATTGGTTTATAGTTTTAACTGTCTTTGTTTGCATATGTCTGATTTTTACTTTCTGTATAGCACTTTGTATACAGCTGTGGTTGTTTTTAAAGTGCTCTATATGCGCAGAATCTAAAATGTTCCTTCATCTACGAAACTCATAGGAGTTGAGGAACAACCTGCTTTCACACATTTCACAACCAGAATCGCGCTGTGCTGGGGACATTTCGTGCGGGACGGCTTCAACAAGTTTCACACAATTTACTAATACATTTTTGGGTTTTAAGCGACACAGCCACAAATCCGAGGACAGTGTACAGTACATTGAGAACCAGCTGAGGAACGGCTCTCTTGGTGCTGCAGTGAAAGAAAGGCCGCTAAATATGTAATGAACGAAACTATAACTGTCATTTAAATTTAAAATGAACATTGAAAGCTCATATTTTTATTAATTGACAAATATGAAAAATAAACGACATTTTCACTATAATTAAAATGAGTTTTATGAACATTAAATGGTCAAAATAAGTGTATGACCATTTTTCTCCGAGGCTTTTTCATGAGTTCGTTTTTTAAAATAATTCTGTTGAACCACAAATCAAAAGCGATGTCTGATTTTCATTGATTAATTTTCATTAAATTTGGAGTTATTATTAACAAAGGTCAGAGTCAAATTATTTCTTTGCACTGTGTGAGTTTCTTTCATTAACAGAGGGGTAGCAAAAATATGGATATGTTGGAATATGTCTATGTATGTATATGCGCGTGCGTATGTGAGAGTGAGTGTTTGTAAGCGGGGGGGGGGGGGTCAGTTGTGTGTTGTTTTTGTTTTTTTCGAGTCTTTGACGTTTAAATGAGAAGGGAAAAAAAAGTGAAAGAGGGGAATGTTAAGGGGACTGTGTACTGCCTTAATCTGTATCTCTCCTGTATGATCCTAACAATGTATTGGATTTAGTTAATATTTTTTATAGGAGACCCTCTTTGTTTCGTTTATTGATTTGTGTATGAGTGCATATATGTTTACATTTATGCAGATATTGTTTTTTTTCTTCTTTTTGTAAAATAAAAACAATTTGGAAAAAAATATGGATGTATTGGATATTGATGTATATGAATAGATTTTGAAAGACGTGTGTGCCGTTTTTGTGTGTTTTTGTATAAACACGTAAACACATTTATGTAAGTGTGAACATAAGTATGCACACAGTTACATATAAATGTAAGACACATAACATAACACATATGTGTTAGTATGCGTGACAGCGAGTATGGTGTTTTGGAGTAGCTAATGTTATGTTGCACAAAGATGGGCAACTTAAATGATGGAGGAAGCAATTTTTCATCAGCGGTAGTGCTGGGGTCTCATAGGTCCACACTCTTCCTAAACAGAAGCATGACAAAAATGCCATTTCAAATATGAACAAAATACATGTCCTGGCCTGCAAATAGCGAAAATAAGTGTATAATTGACAACCATTGACATATTGGGAAAATTGAGCCTCAAAAAACAAAAAAATCATATGTATATGTGTATATATATGTATATATATGTGTATAGGTATATATATAAAAGCCAAAATATTCTTCAAAAACCGATGATAAACCTACAATATGTTTTGTTTTTATGTTTTTCCACAAAAATCGGGGTTTGGTTAATTAAAAGAAAATAACTATTTGATTGACCACGTGTCGTGAGTCATTGTCCACAGCTATTTACCTCGAGGACAAACTTTGTGTTGTTACTCGCCATTATAACGTCGAGTCTCGCTCAGGACTCCTTTCTGTTTGTGATACGTTCGTGGACACACTCAAAGCTCTGACATTTCCATAATAACTGTTTGACAACAGATCGCGACAAATGTTTCATCACAAGGCCTGCTATAGTTGCAATGTTCTGTATAAAAACAGTTAGATAGCTAGCCTGTATACATAGATGGATGGATATATGGATACTGTGTACAATTTAGCCTCCCGCTGTGTGTTACTGGGGACAGAGAGACCATATGCAATATTCGCCTGTAGTAACTCAAAGGTCAAGCACAGTCGAATCAAGGGTTCGATTGCTCATTTTGCAATAAATTTCGGACATCTTTTAAAAACCATTGTCGTTCACACTTAAGCTGCCACTCACTTCTTCTGTCTTACATTAAAATTTCCGCAGTGTCAGTGAAGGCAGCACCGGTGAAACGACAGAGACCAGAGAGATACACACTCTGAGAGTGAAGTGAGAGAGGAACCTGTACTCTTCCACAACATAAGGAGCCAGGAATACACAACAGATAATAATCATTTTTGCTCGATTTCTGCAAAGTGGGCTGTCAATGCCTTCAAGAAAAGACACGTAATCCATGTTTACCTTGGCTGGACCCGGACTCTTGACATAGGCTTTTTGGAGCGGTGCACCGGTCTTTTTGTGTGTGCGTATGTGGGGGGCTTCAACGGTGTTTCAACTGGTAAGGAAGTGACTGCAGATATTTATTTGTTATTTTGATGTTGTGTTTGCAGCGCTGCTGCCGTTAGAGTAGCCTGAGGTTTCGCCAAGAGCGTGTGCTTCCTTTTAACAAGCCATTTCCTATAAGAGTGAGAAACAAAAGTGCATTTACTACAATAGAGATAAAGGGTCATTTTGAGGAATCCTTGACCGATAGGAAACTGGAACCTCACTGAATAAGAAAAAACAATCCACATGGTGTAATTTCACAACATTGTATATCTTGTAAGATTAAGTTATATTGTTGAGCACAACCAACAGAAGGGAGCAGACACATAAGGTCAAGTTAAAATTAAAGGTCTTAAGTGTTATTTAACGATTAAAGATACTCTTTATGTAGCCATCCTCCCTCGGGGGGCAGACTTCTCATAATAGTTACGTAAAATATAGTAAGGGGGAGCGATCTGAGCGAGCTTGTGCACGTATGTGCTTGTGCGCGTGCATGCATGCCAAAGCAGACCTCACTGGATGTTGTTTTACAGTTTATCTAACAAGAGTGATCAAGTATCTAGGCGTGTCCAATTTTCATGTTACTGGAATTTTTGTTGAATAGTAGTTGGCTTTATGACACGTACACGCACACACGCACACGCGGGGCACATTTACACGCAAACCAAAACTGCTGTCACTTACCTGCATTTTGGGCATGCATACATCGTCTCTGATATGTTTCACAATTCAAGTATCCTACATGTCCGTGTTTATTTGTGATCTTCTTAACCTGCTCATGATGTGAGAACAGATAAGTATTTATTTCCTTCACTGTAAAGAGAAAGAGGAAATTAAGGAAGAGGGAGACTGTAGCTTTGTAAACAGGATTGCGTGTAGATCTCAGGAACTATTTGACGTTATTATTATTTCTTCCATCGAAAGCCAGATGCTCTCACTGTGTAATCACCTAACAACCAGCCACACCACACACAGTAATTTATGATTTATCGTAGCCAGTGTGACTAAGTCAATGACAGTGGTCATGTTTAGTCACTATAGCTTTGTGGAAAATGTGAACAAGCACTAGATTGGGATGTTTTATATCCTTAAATGTGATTCAGTTAAAAAAAAGACAATAGACAGTGTTTTCCTGCAGCGTTGTTTTCCTATAGGTGCCTCCATAACACTGCTTGTTAATAAGCATTGTGCTGACTAGAGTCTAGTAAAAGAAAGGAACGTTATTCATGTTTGACTATGGCTTTTTGTGGTTACCAGTTGACTAACGACTAAAAATGGATGCCATTGTAGTAATTTCTGTAGAATTATGTTTTTAAAGAACAAAACTAAATGTTTTAAGATGAAGATGCGGACCCGAATGGCACTTGTTGTGTCATGTACACACATTCCGGTTTTGTCTGTGGAACTGTTTGTCTTTTGTAAGTAGCTTGTGTGCCTCACATCCCCTGTGCTTATCATGAACTTTCAACTCTGGTATGAGTCTATATTTTCCACCGACTTGACTTTTGTAAAGCCCCCCCCCCCACCCCCCAATACTCCTACCCGCACTCACCCACAAACATACATAAACACATTTTGTCCTTGTATTTTTTTGTACAACGTTTCTTATATAGTTCATATCTTTTTGTGTGCAAGAAAGGGTTTTACTGATGTGTCAATGTGACAATGAGCACAAGGCAGGGCTTTGTGATGGTAGAAATGCATGTTTAACCCATGTGAATGAATGGAGCCTCACATTCCACAGCGGCAGCTCCTTTGCTGAATGGCAGCACTAACTGCTGTTTTCATTACTCATTACTACCTTGTGCTTTTATCATATGAACGAAGTCATTTACCTTTGAAGATCTTCTTGACTCTATCATGACTCCAAAGTAGTTATCTGTGGTAATAATATGAGTGTGAATTTTTCTTCCAAACTTTGTGAGTGTTAACTATTGCAGATGTTTTACTCCTAATCAAATCTCACATACCCATTCACATGCAACCCCCCCCCCCCCCTCCTAATTTCATTGACTTGTATACAGTTTTGTATTAAGTACTTGAAAGTGATACATGTACTTGATTAAAAGTAGAAGTATCTTAACAGAAATTACTTTGGTCAAAGTTAAAGTCACTTTGAAAAATATAAAGTAATAGTATGAAAGTATCTGACATTTTCTGTGCTTCAGTATCAAAATCTATTTTATGACATAAAAGATAAGTACAATTAATATTGGAAGCATGAATACACTTTTATTAAAGTGAGCGGTTGCGAATTTGATATTTTTTTTATTTTTGTTTACTTAACAACCCAAACACATTTTTTTCAAGAATATGTTCCCAGCATGCCCACTAATTGAAACACGGCATTCTGATTAATATTGCGTTTGTGGAATATGAGTTAAGCAGCAAAATCCTCCTTGAAACAAGACATTCTGATAAATGTGGAATAAGAGTTAATCCCCCCCCTTTTTAGCCATCTCAGGGAGCGGTCACTGAAAATTACATCACAACTGCTCAGGGCGTAGATAACGACCAATCACGGCTCAGTTTCAGAAAACAGGTCAGCCATGATTGGTCGTTACCTTTGCGCTGAACAGTTGTGATGTCATTTTCAGTCGACAGAAGTGACAAAATGGCCACCCCCTGAAATGGCTAAAAACGGGTGGATTAACTCTTATTCCACAAATGCAATATTTATCAGAATGCCTTGTTTCAACTAGTGGGCTTTCATAGAACATATTCTTGAAAAAAAAATATTTGGCTTGGCTTCTACTTTAAGGGGGGTCAGTAGTTAAAGATATGTGTGTTGGCTATGAGCGCTGCTGGCACCTGCTGGCCTCAAATCGGAAAGTGGGGACAGACAGAGAGAGACATACGCTATCAATTTAAAGATTTTTTGATTACCCCCGTCTCATTTTCATCACCTCCATCTCCCAGTATCCCCACCTCATCAGTACAGGCAGGACTATTCTGCTTTGTGCTCCTCGTTTCAGGCGTTACAACAACAAACACTTTTTTTTTTTAGATTTCACTCTGTACGAGTAACGAAGATGGTTAGGAGAAATGTGTCAGAGTAAAAGTATACACTTCATTTAGGAAATTTAGTGGAGTAAGAGTAAAATTTCCCTGAAATATAAATAAAGCTAGGAACAGATATGTGTACTCCCTTCAATTACAAGACTGAATATCTCTGATCTCTGGTTGCCAAATCTAAACTGAAAACAAAAAAACAATTACATTTGCACATTCATAAGCACTAAGACAAGCCAATTTTGAAGACAATGCTCAATGTTGATATACAATACAATTTTATTTATATCGCGCATTTCACAACAGCTACAGCTGTAACAAAGCACTTTACATACAACAACAAAATAGCCATAATGCAAGTGAAATCAATAAATTAACACAAAACTAAATATATACCACCCAACTGTCTCGACTCAATTTTGATACAAGATCTGCTGTCTGTTTCACAGTGATGACATTGATCCTCTGCCGCATGGTGGGGTTTTCCACTCTTAAAGGGCAATCTCACTGTGTTAGCCTAGAAACACCAAGACCCTGGATTAAATAATAAAAGAGCACTCTGTGGGAAACACTGCTTAATGCCAGGGAATAACAATTTTATATATCTACCACCTTACAACTTGTGATATATGTGCTGTATACTAGAGTGTGTTTTCCTACATCATCCCTAGTTGGCAAATTGGGGAAACTGCAGCAACAGGTGGATAGTTAATCTCTTTATTTGGGTCACATCTGTGCCCCAAACCCCCACACTCCCACCTTTCCTTAAGGATCAATGTAGTCAATGGCAAGCAAGTCAGGTAGTACACTGTAAAGCCACATGGTTGTCTAAATTAGAGTCCAAGAAATGTATGTAGTAATCAGAGACTTATTATAGCAGAGAGTTGGGAATTATTCGGTGGCAAGGACCGGGGGGGGCGGGGGGGGGGTGCTGCTGTGGGGATTCAGGCACATTTTAGTCTTCGCCCTTGCTGGCAGGGAGGGGAGAGAGGAATGTGTTGTGTTGGTCTCAACTGTTGATAATACTACTATTGTTTAGTCAGTGCGGCCAAAAGCTGAACGTTTGCACTGGAATTATCTTAAACAGTGGGGCAAGGAATCCACTAAAATGAACTTAGTTTGAACAAACAATGACTTGGCTCATTTTAGTCATACCGCGTGCATGAGGGCAGACAAAAGTGGGGAGTTCATATTCTCAGCGTTGTTTCTTCGATGTGTTATAACTATCAATTATCTGGGGAAATTAGTGTATCATTTAGAAGCTAAAACAGGAGACTTCCCAAAGGGTTTGATGAACACAAAAACAGCCATTTGGGAGACTCAGCGAGAGAATAATTGCATTCATCATACAGACAGAAAAAATAACATATGTGAATAATAATATCACTTATTTTGGAAGTGTCTTCAATCAAGAAACAGATTATATTCACTAGCCAACAAAATCATTTGAATGTAATGTCAACAAAATGACAAGAACTAAAGTTGTAAACAATTGGTTTGGGCCAACCTAATTGTAGTTCGGGACTGTAGTGTCCTTTAAGGGGGCGTAGTAAGAGTGCAACTGGAGAGGTTGTAACTTGTTACTTGGTATCTTTTTTTAAAGGGCAGAAACAGGTTTTTGCTGCAATTACTGTATTTGGATTTGCTATAAACAGAAGACTCATTAAAACCATTAAAAAAAATAATAATGGCATTGTTGTTGACCAAATGTGTTTTAGCAATTATATAATAGGCTCCATTATCCTCTCAGCTTTATACACATTCCCAATTGGGTAACATGACTAATTAAATGTAAAACAATGAACCACAGCATCAATTCGGAACTAGGGCCACATTCTGAAAATGTGGTCTTGGTCAATGTGTCGTTGTTAAGTGGTTGTGACCAAAAATAGCACACACTGGTTTTTAGCAAAGTCACTCATTGTTGGTTTTCATTGAACAGAGCATCATTTACTAAGAACATAAACATCTGGCCCATTACTGTAGCTAACTGAGTGATTCATTTTTATTTGCATACAGTTCAAGATAATTAAGCAATATAACAGCCGTTTGCTATTATCTTACTTAATGGCGGTACTTTTACTGGGATGTCTCGTTAATCCCTCTGATGACAGAGAGGTATGTTTAAACTGAGCAGTGCTTATTTGACTTATGCTGATGTTTTCCAGCGGCATCTGACCTTAGAGTGGGTGTGAATTTGACATATTTGCTGTTTGAAGTTGAACACTTCTTTACTCTACAAATAACCCCACTGGAATAACTCGCCTGGCTAGCACACTATTTCCACTCCTATGACCGTGGCTATAGTTACGGTAATGTATTCAACTTCCAGAGGCCCTTAACGAACAGGAGGTCGTCCTTACTGAGCAACTAATAATCTGATGATAATTGCTAAGTATCAACCCCATTTATCAGTGTTCTGTTTGTTTTAAATTGGGACAGCTTCAAGGGATGAGCCTGTGTTGTGCTGCAAGGAGATTTAGAGCTCTTTGTCAGCCTGTGAAGAGTAATACTTTTTGGCTTGTATAAAATGACATTGTAAAAAGAGGACAATTTTACATGCCAACTTAAACCATCAACCTTTAGTATTATTCAATCGGCATTATCCTTCACTAACACTGTTGATTTCCTGTCATACACATTTTTAATCACCGGTATCAATGGTGACCACAGAGCAGCCATTTGAATGTAAAGGATTAATTAACAGTGCTAATCAGTTTGAGTTGACATAGTGATCATAGTTAATAGATTTCTGCTTGCGTCCATAACCAGCGCATGGCATTGTTACGGTGATTGCTGCAGGATTAAAGAAGCGAAAAAAGCTTAGCTGGGGGAGAACCACGTGGCTGTGATCAGGGATTGAAAGAGATAGAAGGGAAGAGCGACCAGGGGAAGGAACAGCACTCCTCATCCAGTCCAGATGTCACTGTAGACTTGCACAATTGATCTACTGCTTTGGACATGCACGTATGCACATATACACGTGCATTCGAATTCTTATCATTTAAACCTGTATCGGTTTACCTTAAGGAAATGAATTGGAAAGCAATACATTTTTTTCCAGTTACTACTCTGATCACAAATTAACTGTCATTTATTTAATCATAGTAAAACAAACTCACATATTTTGGATAAAAGCTTTAAGTAAGTATATTTTCCTTTATCTTCACTAAGTGAAAATAAGTCATAATTATTATTATTTTTTAAATATCTTTAGCATCTGTGATCATTTAGCTAAATTCATAAATTACATAATGCAATGTTTTTTTTCATATACAGTATTTAGAAGGAGTGACGGTGGGTCCTCTTAGGGATATGACATGGTGGGACCTAAACTTAATCCAAACGCACAGCAGCCCAGAGGGCATTAAGGGCGAATGGGGGTTGGAGGAACAGATCCTTAAGCAGAGAGGCTCCCTCTTTTTAGCATCTGCTGCTTTGTTGCTGTTGATAAACACACTTGACATTTTTTAAAAGATCAATAAATGACCCTAGTGATGAACAAATGAGGGTTCCTTATAGGATTTTCTTCTAGAAGTAGTATGTTGTTTGAGATGAATTACACAAATATCAAAAGTGAGGTTACTATTGCCCATTTCATAAACATTTTAGACTTTTACAGACAGTTGTGACACAATGTTGACCATCAGAGGTCTTTGAACATCCATCCGTCCGTTTCCCGAACCGCTTATCCTCACGAGGGTCGCGGGCGTGCTGGAGCGTATCCCAGCTGTCATCAGGCGAGAGGCGGGGTACACCTTGAACTGGTCACCAGCCAATCACACACAAAAAGAGTACTACATGCGTCTTTTATAATTTCATAAAGCTAAATCACAGCAAATGTTACCTCAATTCCGTTTTTATATGGAGCAGGTTTAGCTTGCCCCTAATAACATTGCACAGACAGTAGTTCTCCACATGATCAACCTGAGGAATTCTTCCAGAACTATTGTTATAAGGACCTAATCAAAGATCATTGTAAGAATGTAAATTTCAACTGTTGAGCACTGTAGGAATACAGGTATAGTGCTTCATGTGTTCAAAAGCTAGTTGTGAAATTTGCCAGACTAGATATTATTATTATTATTATTATTATTACTACATTGTATTTAATGAATATATTGTTATTAACTATACATACGTATGCTAACAAACTTATACAATCACTTTTATTGCTACTGTATTTTCCGGACTATAAGTCACTCCGGAGTACAGGTCGCACCAGCCATAAAATGCATAATAAAGAAGAAAAACCCAAATAAGTCGCACTGGAGTATAAGTCGCATTTTTGGAGGAAATTGTGCGCTTAGTACACATAATTTCCACCAATCTACGATGGTAATATTTAGCTAACATTCACACATGTAGCATACAAGAAAGTTACGGTAAGATAACTTTTACCTCGACAAAATAAGTCTTATTTATCCCTGACCATGTAGAATGTTTCCACGTCTCCAAAAGTATTTATGTATTCGGTCGTAATTATGTCTTCGCCCCCTCTGTGCTCGGCTTCTTACATGTGTGGCTGCATGATGCACCACAGCCAGATGCACGGCAACTGCCTGTTTGTGGTTCATTCTTGTTCCACCATCGTCTGTAAGTAACTTAGACAATTGTGTGTAATGATCATTATACATTTATATACTATCTGAAGTGTGGATGATTATGGGTTGTTGACTGAACATACTAATCGCTGTCGCTAATGCTAATCGCGATCGCTAATCGTTAGGATAGGCTCATCTTGTTCATGTCTATGAAAATACATGTGTATGTAATGCCTAGATTGATAGTATTTTCTGTTTCTTGTGCAGTTTCATAATATGAGCAGGCAACGCTGCACACCTGGAGTCTGTGGGTTTGTTTGTGAATGTGTAGCTGTTTGGATAAGCTAGCTTACTCGACTAGCAAGGTCTTAACAGTCAAATTGTATTTTTATCATACTATTTTAATTACTTATAACAAAACATTCAGCGCTTTAGCCTAATTGATGTTTTACAGCCACGTTACAAGCTAACATGTCGCTTAGCAGACTACGTGAACTATGAACTGGAGGTCGCGTGATTAATTCTGCCAATAAGAAGACAAGTTAGAAATATTGGGGACAGAGTCAATTACGCTAAAGGGCAGAGGGAGACAAAACATCATAAATATAAGTCAGCACTAACAAGCCATGACAGTAATAGTGTGTTAATAATTTCACACGTAAGTCGCACCCCCAGCCAAACTATGAAAAAACGCGACTTATAGTCCGGAAAATACAGTACTATAGCCACTCTGTTTAAATATGAAATCACTTGATAAACAACAAAACATAGAGCAAAAGCCACTCTCTCTCTTCTCATAATCCTTCAGTCATCCCTGGTTTATTTGGGCTAGTAAAAGGATGATTGAAGGCCTATGATGTTGTCTGTCTGACTAACTTAGGGAAACAAGCTGGAAATGTCTCCAGGCTACTGCAGCTAATCATTCAGTCCACAGAAGAACTAATCGTTTGCCCCTGATGTCAGCGTAACCTTGCCATGATGTTTTTTAGTGAATATGTACACGCATGAGTGCATCTGTATATGGGAGAGCATGTGAACAAAAAGTTGGACCTCATCCAGCTGTTACATTGTAAAGGAATACAAAAAAACAATAACTATTGCTGACTATTAAATAATTTAGAGAAGCTTAACTATTTCACTCTACTTAGAAAATGATACACACTATGGAAAAAATAATTCATTTAATTGTAGTGGCTCGAAATGACATATTCACTCATGTCTCATTGGTTTCACCTGTGTCTTTTCATTTATCTCTTCCAATTAGCTTTCCCAGCACCCTTGTCTTGGTGTTGAAAAGTCGTCTCTAAATATAAAATCATTGACTATTTTTATCTGTAAACAAAAATTCAAAATAAGCAAACAGATTTTTTACATATCAGACTTTAATGTCTAAGAACAGAGCGATGTAGCGAATAGCTCTTAGTGTACAATTTTGCCCGGTGTTCAAAATCAAACATGTAGATTGTCAGCTGCCTCTTCCATCTGATGTTGTTTCCTATGCTACCACATGTACGAAAGCTGTATTTTAGCTCCCAGATTGTGTTTGGGGGGCTTTTTGCTACTCACCCCAGTTCCCAGCTGCCTGTCTGTCTGTAGCTTGGGGCCTTGCAGTCAACTACACAGGAAAGAAGAGACCAAAGACAGGGAGCCTTTTAGTAGAACCCCCCTCCTCACCTCCCTAGCAACACACACAACCCCACATCCACCATCAGCACCACCACCTTTTCCACTGGCTCTTAAATCTTTTCTAAAGAATTCCCCAGCACACTTACACCCTCCCTTCAGCTATCCCCTTGGCCTCAATGCCCTGTTCCCACATTGTATCCAGATGTGAGGATGATCACTGGGGAGAGAAAGCCCAAGGCAAAGCCCACTTGTAATGACCACCACTTTTTTAGGTCAATATCTTTCCCTGACTTTTTTTGAACAAACACATAAATGATTAAAATTTCAGATTTTTCTTCGTCCCTTTCTTCCAACAACAAGATCTTAAGTGCTGAATTTGGCTGTCTTGGTAATGTCTTCTTGTTAATTTTCTTTCATAAATGAGATGTAGATAGACCAACTATTGGCCAGGCCGATTATCGGCGCCTAGATTTGGCGTTTTGCCGAATATCGGCATCTGCCTTTTTAAAAAATCTGATGGGCGATAATAAGTCAATTTAAAACTGTGTTGAAATTAAAACAAAGATATGTGAAAGTCTAACATTTCTGTCATTTAGAAATTTTGGAGAACTTAATTTACTGTAGAAAACTCTATGGCGCTAGCTCCCTGAACTTTTTGTTAGAATTTTAGAATAAAGATGTATATTGTCAAAAAATTCTTGTAATAAGAATTTTTAAAATTCAACATTATGCAAATCTGAAAAATTGTTCACTAAACATATGCTTAACAAAGTTAAAAGTTTTAATTTTTTCTTAGATTTTAATAACAATATTTTCCTTTTTAAAGTTATCTGCCTCCTTGACTACTAATAATTGGTATCGCCCCTGAAAAAAAGCATATTGGTCTATCTTTAATGTAAATGTATATACACCGTATTTTCCAGGCTATAAGCCGCACCGTTATATAAGCCGCACCTATCTATGTTGAAAACGTTTATATTTACTGCATTTACAGAAGGATTATGAGCTGTAAATGTACATGTATGTACCTGAGCAGATTCTTTCCTAACAGTGCCTTTTAACACTGCAGCAATGTTGCTGATTAAAACAGAAGAGAACCAAGAGAAAATAAACAGTACTTATCTTCATTTCGCTGCCGACTGCGACTCCAGTTTGTCAGCTAATGTCCACCAGACTCCACCATCTATTGTTGTACTACATTCTACATATGCACCTGTCTTGTTTTATGTTAAAAAAGTCAGCCAATCTAACACACGACGTGCCAAATCAACAATAGCATTTCACATCGAAACAACAGAACAGACGTAACATCAGCCAATCGCATTCATGTGCACTTCAGGGACCTCTAGGAAAACATAAAATCAAAGTATTACAGCACCTAATGCAATAACCTAGTCTATAGCGCCCTCGCCTGTTGAACTCCTCCACCTGCAGTCACATCCAGGTAATAGGAAATGAATTGTATTGAATTGTACTGTCATTCCGGTTAGAGCGCCCCGACTGGTGGAAGAAAAATCCACAGAATAGCCGCACCGGACTATAAGCCGCATGGTTCAAAATCTAGGAAAAATGTCGCGGTTTATAGTCCGGAAAATACGGTATGTATGTGTAGATTTCATAATGCACTGAAAAAAGTAACTCAGTTTTATTTACTTCCTCTAGTATCTGACCTCTGCTCACTGTGCAGCCAAACTTAGAGGAGAGCTCTGTCGCAAAGACTGACTTTTACGTAGTTTTACTTTAAAAAAGTTGCTTGACAGTCCACTAATAGTGTAGTGGTACACACGCCTGAGTTGTGTGCGGGCAGCGTGGGATCGATTCCCGCTCAGTGACGGTGTCTATGTGTGCCCTGCGACTGGCTGGCGACCAGTTCGGGGTGTAGTCTGCCCTCGCCCATGACGGCTGGGATAGGCTCCAGCAAAATCCCCGCGACCCTGTATAGGATAAGCGGTTTGGAAGATGACATGACATGACAAGTTGCTTGACAGCTCATTGGAGAAATCAAAAATAATTTGCACACTTTGCACAGACAAATTCAAATACCATATTAGTTGTACATCTTATGTATGTATATATATATATATATATATATATATATATATGTATGTATGTATGTATGTATGTATGTATGTATGTATGTATGTATGTATGTATGTATATATATATATATATATATATATATATATATATATGTATGTATATGTATATGTATATATATATATATATATGTATATATGTATATATATATATATATATGTATGTATATATATATATATATGTATGTATATATGTATATATATATATATATATATATATATGTATATGTATATATGTATATATGTATGTATATATATATATGTATATATATATTGGCTGGCAACCAATTCAGGGTGTCCCCCGCCTACTGCCCGAAGACAGCTGGGATAGGCTCCAGCACGCCCCGCGACCCTTGTGAGGATAAGCGGTATCGATAATGGATGGATGGATGGATATGTTTGGGTTGACTTCCGCTTTAAGTAAATATCATGAATTTTACAATTTTATATCTTCACATTTGAAGATGATTTTGTTACCCGATCAACAGACGAAATCAAAAATTTTTTTTTTTTTTTTTTAAAGCAAAAAAAAGTCAACCCAAAAATATTGTCATGTCATGTCATCTTCCAAACCGCTTATCCTATACAGGGTCACAGGGAGTTGCTGGAGCCTATCCCAGCTGTCAATGGGCGAAGGCAGACTACAGCCCGAACTGGTCGCCAGCCAGTCGCAGGGCACACATAGACACTGTCACTGAGCGGGAATCGATCCCACGCTGCCCGCACACAACTCAGGCGTGTGTACCACTACACTATCAGGGACTCTCCCAAAAATATTTTCTTCCAGAATATGTGCAATGCAGATTAATATTGCGTTTGTTGAATATGAAAAATCTCCCCGTTTTTAGCTAGCTCACAGGGCGGCCATTTTGTCACTTCGGTTGACTGAAGATAACGTCAAAGTTGCTCAGAGCTCAGATAATGACTAATCATGGCTCATCTTCAGGGGGTGAGCCGTCGTTTGGGTTGACTTCATCTTTAAGGAGGGCAATACACAAAACTGCATCACAGCTCATACTGTCATCTAATAAACTTTTAAACTAAAATCTGTGATGAAAATCTATCGCTTTTCATGTCGACTGGCTCTTATCATCTAATCCCTGGCTGCTGATTTCTGTTTAAAGAGCATATTTGATAATCCCATCAGATTATACCTGACCAACCCAACAAATCAGACAATTAGTAGTCCAAAGAAGGGCGGAAAAAGATCATCTTCCCTCCAAATAACCCCTCTAAATGAGATATGAGTGAAAACAGTAGAATTCGAATCCAAAGGAAAGGATCCCCATCCAATTGTGTGCTGTGGGCGATACTCAATGAAATCCGCATTGTTCCTCTAAATGAAATATGAGTGAAAACAGTAGAATTCGAATCCAAAGGAAAGGATCCCCATCCAATTGTGTGCTGTGGGCGATACTCAATGAAATCCGCATTGTTCCTCTAAATGAAATATGAGTGAAAACAGTAGAATTCGAATCCAAAGGAAAGGATCCCCATCCAATTGTGTGCTGTGGGCGATACTAAATGAAATCCGCATTGTTATGTCGGTCTTGTTTGTCCTCTATACTCGCGCAACCCCTCCACAAAGATAAGGAAGTGGGAACTGTGCACATGCTAATGTCACATGTTAATTTCAGTGTTGGAAGTGAAACATGAGTCCCACAAGCAGCTGGTAGGCCAGAATTTCAATACCTGGGCATGTGCCTCCACAGGCATCATTGTCCCAGATAGATCTTAGGTAGAGATTGGTGTGATGTGTTTCTGTGGATATTTGTGGCCAGTGTTTTACTCTGTAGCAGAGAATACTTTATATTTCAGCCAAAACTAATTTAAATAATGGATAACAAATTATTGTGTGACTAATGACTTCATTTCAATTGGGAATATTACACTTTTACCCACAATC